>NW_016166188.1:20770-25042 GCF_001687245.7 Rhagoletis zephyria | reverse complement strand
TGACAGATGCTGCTTGCCGCTTGCTGTCGTCAAAGTGTTCCGAGCTTTAGAGTTCACCCAAACGACTTCACCACATCGACGTCGTAACGACGTCGTTTCGAGTTCACCAAAACGACTTCGCCAGAGCGACGTCGTAACGACGTCGTCTTCGCCCTGTGGCAAATTGGGTNCGCTTGCTGTCGTCAAAGTGTTCCGAGCTTTAGAGTTCACCCAAACGACTTCACCACATCGACGTCGTAACGACGTCGTTTCGAGTTCACCAAAACGACTTCGCCAGAGCGACGTCGTAACGACGTCGTCTTCGCCCTGTGGCAAATTGGGTACCTTTGAATGATTTTGCGTTCACTTTGTTACGCTCTCGCATGTATTCGCATGTGATAGCTGAAATACAATGCCGGCGAACGGCGAACTCACCACAGCGAAATTCGCGCTGTCAAAATTAGAACACCCGCAAGCATATGAAATTGAACACAGCCAAAGCGAAATGCGAAGTTCGCTTGGCGGCGTTCCATGGCGATAGATTTATTTCTATCGCCCTGCTGGGCGATGACAGCTGTGCGTGCCAAAGGTGGCCGTATTTGTTTTTTGCTTTCAAAGTTTTAAAAGAAAACAATCTAAACACGATTTTTTTTTTGTTGTTTGAAAAATATAGTTGTGGATTCGTTAAATCTGGCTTGAAACAAATTATTTATAATAATCTTTCTTTGTTTTACAATTTATATTTGTTATCATTTCCTCATTTCTAAATATGGTCACCCAAATTATAAAGGCGACCAAATGGGATCAGCTGTTTTCGCTACCGCTCTAATTCTGTTTAAGTAGGCGAAATAGCTGGGCGAACGGTGAACGAGAGCATCGCCCAGTTCGGCGAAGTTTGCCGTTCGCCGGTATTGTATTTCAAGCATGATGCTTACGCTCTTTAAGCAGGCACTCACTCTCTGTCCATGCTTGTATATGAGCAGAGTGTCCAGATTTAAAAAAAGAGCGCAATTTCTGAAAAAATCGCCAAAAATCGCCAATTTTTTTTTTTAAATAAAATTCACGAAATTGATTTAACAAATCTTTTATTTTAAAAATTAGATCTTGTTATAATATAGTTTTTCAAATCAAAAACGAATATAATACCTTCAGAGGGTAATAATGAGTAACACAAATCACTTATATAATAGTGATGTACAAACAATTTTCATTAAAAATACGCATACTTTTTAAAAATATTTGTTTCAGCACATTTTGCAATAGGACTGCGCAATTATTAAATTTATTATAACTCGTATTAATTGATTAATTTGAGTTTGAATCATTTACATTTTTGTTGTTGTTATATATTGAGCTCTTCAACCTTGATAACATACTGTTTAATATTGGAAACGTTTTCCAGCAGAAACTGTTAGCCTTCATACAACACTTTATTCGCAATATTGAATTAAGGATTTCCAACCTCATCCTATTTCGAATCTTAGTTTTTGTTGAATTCACTACTGAAAAAGCGGCTCAACAAAGGCATATGAGTGCGGCAAGGATAATAATATGAAGGCTACTTTATTTATATTTCCAAGCATTTTATTGCCTGGTGCGGTTTTCCCTCCGTAGCAATTATCCAAAATTCTTCAGAGTCGGATGGATTGATTCTGAAAAAAGTTATTGGCAGGTCCCTGAAACTCGCCCTCTTGTGATTCACACACTTTTCTGGTGACAAAATCAAAGCTTTTAAAAAGTGTTTAATTGACACAATTGCAATTCGCTTAATCATGTGGTTGTTGGTATTGTTGGTTTTTGCTAATAATTCTATTTTTAGAATGTTTAACTTTTAGGTGTGCTCGTCCTTAAGTTATTTGTTTTTGTTATTTTTTGGCCTTATAACAATTATATTCAACAATTTATTATTGAGCTCGAGGCCGTTTTTTTTTTTAATGAAAATTTATTGTGGAAAAGCAACAATAATTTGAAAAAATTGGTAGAAGTGATAGCTATTTCGGAAATCACCACATTTCCTCATCAGACTTCTTTCAGGCAACTGGCTGAGTCAGTAGGATCGTCGGTTCGAAGCCTACTGAAAGAAGTTTGATGAGGAAATGTGGTGGTTTCCGAAATAGCTATCACTTCTACCATTTTTTCAAATTATTGTTGCTTTTCCACAATAAATTTTCATTAAAAAAATTGGCGTGAAATCACCAAATCTGGACACTCTGTGTATGAGCAAATTTGACATCGATATAACTGTTGCCAACTTCGTGCCTTTCGCAATAAATTAAGTGCGTTTAGGGAATTAAAACGCAAAATTTTTTTAGTTTAGCGCTTGTTTCGTTCTTTGGGGTCCTTTTCAAGGTAATTTTATATTAAAAACGTGATTCTATGGTGACATTGTATTTATTTTGTTCCTTCATTTATTCATTCCAAACGTACGGATAACTTTATCCGTTGACTTACACATATGTTAGTTTTTGGCCGAGCTTCTCCTCTGGATAATATGATCCCAGACAATCCAAACGCAATATTTCCACACAGTCTCTATCACGGAATTCATAGAATACAACTGGTTTATCTTATTTTGACATTGGACTTTTCTTTTAGGAATATGCGTCTAATTTTAATGCTAATGGGAAGAACTAAAGAGAATGGCACCTTTTTTGGCACTTTTAATTTTCTATTTGGCACGTTTTGGCGCTTTTTTATCCTCAATATGGCACTTCATAGCTATGTATAGTTGGCAGCCCTGTTGGCAATTCTGATCACTAGCTGACCTTCACCGAGAGCTTTTTGGTGGGTTCGGACTAAAAAATGGGAGTAAAAATCAGGTTTTCGTAGTAGATGTGCATTTCTTATCTTTATAAAAACCAATTCATTTCTCCTCGTATCATTGTATTCTGGGACTAAGGGGCTAAAGCGGCCTTTACAAGGGTCGACTTCTGTAGACTGGAGAATCGACTAGCCAAAGCACTTACAAAAATTGAGATATCTCAACGAAATTTGGTATGTAGGTTTCCATTTATCCAAGGTAGGTTTATATTGAAAATGGGCGAAATCGGTCTGTAACCACGCCCATTTCCCATATAACGGTAATTTCCAGAAATACGAAAACTGCGATATTTTAGTAATTACCGACAATTATTCACTCAAACTTGATATCTACAATAATTTTCAGACGAAAAATACGAATATTCTAAATTTTTGGACTAATAGACTTTCTTACTTGTTCCATTCTATTTTTGTTTGTGTAAATTTATATATTTTACTGGAGTACCTGTGCTTCAGATGGGAGGGCGTTTGCCCTTGCATATGAAACTCAGGCACCTTCATATGAAATGTGTTTGTATGACAGGGCATACCGGAGGGCGATAACATTTTTTTATATTTAAATTGTAAATTTAAATTGTTCTAGGAATGTTAATCCCGGGATCCTGGTCTTTTTAAGGTCCCGCAAGTCCCAGGATTCTTGGCAAATAATCCCTGGATTTTCGGGGTTTGTAATTTGGCAATAATAGAAACTCCTTTTTTTGACCGGTATTGGCTATATTTCTTTTTTTTATTTAATAATTAATATTTTTTTAAAAGTTTCTAGCTCATTATACATATAAAACCTCGCGATAGTAAATTTTAAACACAAATATCAATATATTCCCGAAACCATGGGCCAAATACAGTAAAGTTCCGTTTTAAGTTTTTCACTCTGACGTCAGTAATTCAAAAATGATTTAAAAAATTCAGAGAAATGTGCTTAGAGAAGACGTATGGGTATCAACTTAAAGCGGAAATCCTGTAGAATTTAAACAGATTAAAGTTTTTGGTTCAGAAGGACTGGTAAGGAATTAAAGTGTCCTTTTAAAATTGTATCCTTGAAATTTCGCAATACTTGTTTTTGAAAAGATTATATGTTAACGACTTATATAAACTCGATAAAATCTTCGTATTTCGTCCTTCTAACTTTATCAGCGAAAAAAATTACCTATTTGTCCTTATGAATCCAAAAAATTTTAATTGTTTTAAATTCTAAAGAAATTTCCTCTTGCATTTGGTACCCATATTTTTATTTTATATTCCATTGAATTTTTTAAATAATTTTTGGACCTAATCATATATTTGAAATTAAAAAGTTCTTTGAAATAAATACCTGACGTCAGAAAGAAAAAATTAAAACGTCACTTTAAATAAAAAACTCAGTGCGTGTAGTCCCTACGCGCGGAAGAAGTGAAACTTAATAGAGGAAATTCTTCATCTTCATCTTCATCTTCATTTTCATCTCCATCTTCATCTTCATCTTCATCTTCATCT
>NW_016166188.1:16242-20745 GCF_001687245.7 Rhagoletis zephyria | reverse complement strand
ACTGGCTGAGTCAGTGGGATCGTCGGTTCGAAGCCTACTGAAAGAAGTCTGATGAGGAAATGTGGTGGTTTCCGAAATAGCTATCACTTCTACCATTTTTTCAAATTATTGTTGCTTTTCCACAATAAATTTTCATTAAAAAAATTGGCGTGAAATCACCAAATCTGGACACTCTGTGTATGAGCAAATTTGACATCGATATAACTGTTGCCAACTTCGTGCCTTTCGCAATAAATTAAGTGCGTTTAGGGAATTAAAACGCAAAATTTTTTTAGTTTAGCGCTTGTTTCGTTCTTTGGGGTCCTTTTCAAGGTAATTTTATATTAAAAACGTGATTCTATGGTGACATTGTNCCTTCATACAACACTTTATTCGCAATATTGAATTAAGGATTTCCAACCTCATCCTATTTCGAATCTTAGTTTTTGTTGAATTCACTACTGAAAAAGCGGCTCAACAAAGGCATATGAGTGCGGCAAGGATAATAATATGAAGGCTACTTTATTTATATTTCCAAGCATTTTATTGCCTGGTGCGGTTTTCCCTCCGTAGCAATTATCCAAAATTCTTCAGAGTCGGATGGATTGATTCTGAAAAAAGTTATTGGCAGGTCCCTGAAACTCGCCCTCTTGTGATTCACACACTTTTCTGGTGACAAAATCAAAGCTTTTAAAAAGTGTTTAATTGACACAATTGCAATTCGCTTAATCATGTGGTTGTTGGTATTGTTGGTTTTTGCTAATAATTCTATTTTTAGAATGTTTAACTTTTAGGTGTGCTCGTCCTTAAGTTATTTGTTTTTGTTATTTTCTTGGCCTTATAACAATTATATTCAACAATTATTATTGAGCTCGAGGCCGTTTTTTTTTTTAATGAAAATTTATTGTGGAAAAGCAACAATAATTTGAAAAAATTGTAGAAGTGATAGCTATTTCGGAAATCACCACATTTCCTCATCAGACTTCTTTCAGGCAACTGGCTGAGTCAGTAGGATCGTCGGTTCGAAGCCTACTGAAAGAAGTTTGATGAGGAAATGTGGTGGTTTCCGAAATAGCTATCACTTCTACCATTTTTTCAAATTATTGTTGCTTTTCCACAATAAATTTTCATTAAAAAAATTGGCGTGAAATCACCAAATCTGGACACTCTGTGTATGAGCAAATTTGACATCGATATAACTGTTGCCAACTTCGTGCCTTTCGCAATAAATTAAGTGCGTTTAGGGAATTAAAACGCAAAATTTTTTTAGTTTAGCGCTTGTTTCGTTCTTTGGGGTCCTTTTCAAGGTAATTTTATATTAAAAACGTGATTCTATGGTGACATTGTATTTATTTTGTTCCTTCATTTATTCATTCCAAACGTACGGATAACTTTATCCGTTGACTTACACATATGTTAGTTTTTGGCCGAGCTTCTCCTCTGGATAATATGATCCCAGACAATCCAAACGCAATATTTCCACACAGTCTCTATCACGGAATTCATAGAATACAACTGGTTTATCTTATTTTGACATTGGACTTTTCTTTTAGGAATATGCGTCTAATTTTAATGCTAATGGGAAGAACTAAAGAGANCTTCATTTATTCATTCCAAACGTACGGATAACTTTATCCGTTGACTTACACATATGTTAGTTTTTGGCCGAGCTTCTCCTCTGGATAATATGATCCCAGACAATCCAAACGCAATATTTCCACACAGTCTCTATCACGGAATTCATAGAATACAACTGGTTTATCTTATTTTGACATTGGACTTTTCTTTTAGGAATATGCGTCTAATTTTAATGCTAATGGGAAGAACTAAAGAGAATGGCACCTTTTTTGGCACTTTTAATTTTCTATTTGGCACGTTTTGGCACTTTTTTATCCTCAATATGGCACTTCATAGCTATGTATAGTTGGCAGCCCTGTTGGCAATACTGATCACTAGCTGACCTTCACCGAGAGCTTTTTGGTGGGTTCGGACTAAAAAATGGGAGTAAAAATCAAGTTTTCGTAGTAGATGTGCATTTCTTATCTTTATAAAAACCAATTCATTTCTCCTCGTATCATTGTATTCTGGGACTAAGGGGCTAAAGCGGCCTTTACAAGGGTCGACTTCTGTAGACTGGAGAATCGACTAGCCAAAGCACTTACAAAAATTGAGATATCTCAACGAAATTTGGTATGTAGGTTTCCATTTATCCAAGGTAGGTTTATATTGAAAATGGGCGAAATCGGTCTGTAACCACGCCCATTTCCCATATAACGGTAATTTCCAGAAATACGAAAACTGCGATATTTTAGTAATTACCGACAATTATTCACTCAAACTTGATATCTACAATAATTTTCAGACGAAAAATACGAATATTCTAAATTTTTGGACTAATAGACTTTCTTACTTGTTCCATTCTATTTTTGTTTGTGTAAATTTATATATTTTACTGGAGTACCTGTGCTTCAGATGGGAGGGCGTTTGCCCTTGCATATGAAACTCAGGCACCTTCATATGAAATGTGTTTGTATGACAGGGCATACCGGAGGGCGATAACATTTTTTTATATTTAAATTGTAAATTTAAATTGTTCTAGGAATGTTAATCCCGGGATCCTGGTCTTTTTAAGGTCCCGCAAGTCCCAGGATTCTTGGCAAATAATCCCTGGATTTTCGGGGTTTGTAATTTGGCAATAATAGAAACTCCTTTTTTTGACCGGTATTGGCTATATTTCTTTTTTTTATTTAATAATTAATATTTTTTTAAAAGTTTCTAGCTCATTATACATATAAAACCTCGCGATAGTAAATTTTAAACACAAATATCAATATATTCCCGAAACCATGGGCCAAATACAGTAAAGTTCCGTTTTAAGTTTTTCACTCTGACGTCAGTAATTCAAAAATGATTTAAAAAATTCAGAGAAATGTGCTTAGAGAAGACGTATGGGTATCAACTTAAAGCGGAAATCCTGTAGAATTTAAACAGATTAAAGTTTTTGGTTCAGAAGGACTGGTAAGGAATTAAAGTGTCCTTTTAAAATTGTATCCTTGAAATTTCGCAATACTTGTTTTTGAAAAGATTATATGTTAACGACTTATATAAACTCGATAAAATCTTCGTATTTCGTCCTTCTAACTTTATCAGCGAAAAAAATTACCTATTTGTCCTTATGAATCCAAAAAATTTTAATTGTTTTAAATTCTAAAGAAATTTCCTCTTGCATTTGGTACCCATATTTTTATTTTATATTCCATTGAATTTTTTAAATAATTTTTGGACCTAATCATATATTTGAAATTAAAAAGTTCTTTGAAATAAATCCTGACGTCAGAAAGAAAAAATTAAAACGTCACTTTAAATAAAAAACTCAGTGCGTGTAGTCCCTACGCGCGGAAGAAGTGAAACTTAATAGAGGAAATTCTTCATCTTCATCTTCATCTTCATTTTCATCTCCATCTTCATCTTCATCTTCATCTTCATCTTCATCTTCATCTTTATCTTTATCTTTATCTTTATCTTTATCTTTATCTTTATCTTTATCTTCATCTTCATCTTCATCTTCATCTTCATCTTCATCTTCATCTTCATCTTCATCTTCATCTTCATCTCAAAATTTATCCATCATTGACATTAAAATTTTTTTTTATGATTTTCACGAATTTAACTCTTCGCTCATAAAGCGAACGCCTTTCCTTTAAGGCAAGTAAACATATTTCTATGTATGTTCCTTACGTTTCTGGGCCGTTATCTTATCCGTTAACGATTTAACTATACTTTAAAATAGGTAAGTTGGTGGCCCTTAATATGCTTTATGTGTTACACAAAAAGTTTTTTTGTTGAATAAAATAGTAATTCTTTTCAGAGTTCATTGTTTTTCTATACCAGTAATTATAGAAAATGTTTGCGTGTATGCTTACATATTTATACTAGCAGTACCCCGGTGTGCTTCTCTACACCAAATATTGAAAAACGAATGAAAAGTCCTGGAATTTTTCTATATGAAAATTTATCATTTGTTTTATTTCAAAATTTTTGATTCTTTATTTTAAATCTTAATCCAACAGATTTGGATATACAACATTTTTTGTTTTTCCATCTTGGGTATGAATAAATAAACAATTTGGAATGCCAACTTTTGAACAGGCCACGTATAGCTACCAATTCCAGTAATCTACCACAAATATTTCAAGATATATACCAGATGAAAATTTTTGTTAGTATGGGTGGTGCCACGCCCCCTTTTCCGAATTCGGGAAAACTTAACACAAACCATCTGCATAATAGCCCGACTATGCCGTATAAATTTGGTTGAAATCTTGCACTTATTCTTTATATATAAGATGTGAGGTGCCACGCCCTCTTTTCCAATACTGCCCATTTTTGTCCATGAGTATGGAATTATTTGTTATACCTCTATACCAACTTCCAGTACTCTACCACAAATACTTCAAGAGATATACAACAAAAAAATTTTAGTTAGTATGGAAGGTGCCACACCCCCTTTTACGAATTCGGGCA
>NW_016166188.1:4398-16217 GCF_001687245.7 Rhagoletis zephyria | reverse complement strand
GAACTTGATCTTGATCTTGATCTTGATCTTGATCTTGATCTTGATCTTGATCTTGATCTTGATCTTCATCTTTATTCAAAACCATTTCTTTGAAACCCATATGGGATATCTTTATTATTGTATAAATAATTTGAATTTGATTTTCTTATATATGGCAACCCTTTAAAAACTAAAACTCATATGTACACATCTGAGGTCAAGCCCTTTTCATTTGACACTCATTTTTAAAATCGAAGAACGATACAGATTTATGCTTGGTGTTAAATATTTAACGCAACCATCTCCGAACTCGATTAAGAAGTTTCACTTCAAAAATGACTTGCCATTCGGATATTCGGATGCGGCGTAAAACTGTGTGCAACATCAATACGCACAAAACAAATTGGAAGTGAAGCTCGGCCAAACACTTAACGATTACATATTTTTATCATTTTCATAGAGTATTGTATCATTTAAAGCTACGGGAAGTCCGGCATTGCTCCTATATTAATTTATAGATATATAGTATAAGTATTTCATTTTAATATGGGTATTCATCTAAAAACGTTAATACCGCGTAAACCTGTTAAATAAACCGGGTATCTATACAAAATTAAGTAAGCTTACGAGGCATTTTCGCGTTTAGATGAATACCTATAATATAAAATTGTAAGCGCGTTTATTATTTACTTACCTCGTATTTCCAAAAAGATGCTTGCTTAAGAAATATTTTCAATGTTTTTTCCGCGCCGAACGCACTAAACCTCAGCGGTAATTCGTTTAAATTAGGACTGGTATTGAAAATTTAATTGTTTATATTATTACTATCTTATATTAAATCCACTAAAGTACCGCCATCAATGCAAAATTTTTTTCGAAAATACCATTTGTTTTTATTTCGCAGTCGAACCACACCGTCTTCAAAAGAGGCGCAACTCAAAATTTAGCATTTTTTCAAATTATGAGCTAAAAATGTACACAGAGCTTTTATTAACGTTCCAGCAAAGAGCAAATTTTTGTTATAATTTGTTAAAAAAAAAACATAAGGTAAAGTCTCCCTTGCTCATATGATCCCAGTGGGAAAATGTAATGTATAGTAATCGAAAAAGTAATCAGTAAAACAACCCTTTTCACATTCGAAAATGCTTTTTTTCCCCAGGGCGATGCACAGTAGGGGCAAAAAAGGTTGCTGTGGACAAATTAATTTTGAGAACCCAAATATGAACCGATTTCAAGTTAATTTTTTTTTTAATAAAAGATGATTAAATTTCGCGTCGATCTATCCGTGGCGAATTTTTAAAAAAAGCCCTGTATTTTTATTTATTTGAAAGAAAAAAAATTTTCGTTTGAATGCTTCCACTTTTTTGGAAAAGACTTTAAATTAGTTTCAAATGTCTTCTTTAAAAATATATTCATAAACATTTTTCCATACGATAGATTTTATTAAAAAATGTATTTGTTATTTATACTAATTTATATTTTGAAAGCCGTTTTTCCGTTTTTCTTCGTGATGTATCGAAATTGCTTTTGATCTATTATCAACCTTGGATAGTCTGGAGTCGATGCCCAAAATTCCAAAAATATCGGTACAGCTGTTCCCGAGTTTTTCGATTAGAAAAATGGCTTTCAAAATATATATCAGTATAGATGGCAAATTAAAAATATTTTTTTAATAAATGTTTCCCATAGAAAAATGTTTATGAATAGTTTTTCAAATAATTGCAGGCATTTGAAATCAATTTCAAGCATTTTCCAAAAAATTTGAAGCATTTAAACGTAATATTTTTTTTCATTTTTGAACATAGATAAATAAAAAACCAGGGCTTTTTTAAAAAAATCGCCATGGATAGATCGACGCGAAATTTAATTATCTCTTATTTAAAAAAAAAGAAGAAACTTGCAATCGGTTCATATTTGGGCTCGCAAAATTGATTGGTCCATAGCAACCTTTTTTGCATTCAATTTTGCATTACCTACTATCGAGAAATGAATGTGTTTTAATATGAAATTTTTGGCACTTTTTGAATACATTAGAATGCTCATTACATATGTAGTTAGCAGTAATATAATCGAGAACTCATAAGAAATACGTTATATTATTTATCACGCATGTAATGCACTACTACTTTTCCGACTGGGTGTATATCTAAAAAAAATACTACATTTATAGGCGTTTCTGTAAGAATTTCCTATGTAAATTTAAAAAGTTATTTACTTCTTCAGAAAACTTCACATAAACCATCTGCATGATAGCCTGAATATGCCGTATAAATTTGGTTGAATTCGGTGAAGCCGTTCTCAAGTTATAAGCTCACACCAAAAACGTGTACTTATTTGTATACATAAGATACATACATATGCCACGCCCCTTTCCCAAATTTGGGAAAACTCCACATAAAATATCTGCATGATGGCCCGAATATGCCGCATAAATTTGGTTGAATTCGGTGAAGCCGTTCTTAAGTTATATTGTCACACCAAAAACGTTCACTTATTTTTATATTTTAGTTAGTATGGGTGGTGCCACGCCCCCTCTTCCGAATTCGGGAAAACTTCGCATAAACCATCTGCATGATAAATCGAATATGCCACATAAATTTGGTTGAATTTGGTAAAGCTGTTTTCAAGTTATGAGGTCACACCAAAAACGTGCACTTATTTTTATATATAAGATGTAGGTAAAAAAATTTAGCTACCATTTTTAGCCACAACGACGATTTTTAGCTCTTTTTTAGCCCTTTTTTAGCTGGAATTTAGCTACCACTAAAAATGTTTCGCGGCAACACTGGTGTACACCCGAAGGACAAGGCCTTTCATGTGACACCTCATTTTTAAAAATCGAACGAACGATACAGAGTTTATGGCTTGGTGTTAAATATTTAACGCAACCATCTCCGAACTCGATTAAGAAGTTTCACTTCAACAAAAAGTAGGTTTCAAACCCATTTATTTATTATTTATTTTATGGTAGGAGAGCTTCTCAAGCATTACAGAAGCAATTTTTTCGATTTAAGTTGGTGAAAAGTAATGAATATCTAAATCCCGGGATTTAAATTTCGGGATCGGAAAAAGGTGAAAAATTAACATCCATATCTGATATGTGCCTATACTTCAGGGCAAACAAAAAACAAATGTGCTACAAATGCTTATGGAGTGAGCAGCTCTGGTTTAAATAAACAAGTAATTTTATAGCAAAAAACCAAACGGACTTCAATTCTCATGTAAAACTTTAAGGTTACTGGTAATTTCTTCATGACCCAATGACCGGATCTAAACTAAATTAGTATTGGACCTCCCCTAAGGCACCAGAAAAAGAATTATCGAAATCGGTTAATGTGGTATTAATGAGATAAATTATTTACATTTTTAATAGCTATATTTTGACATAAATAATAAAATTTACATTAAAAAAAATTTCATGAATGAGGCTGATTACCTTTTCCCACTAGGGAGCGGATATAAACGAATTTTATGCCGCTTGCTGCTAGGTGAGCAGCTTTGCATTTATTTTTAAACTTGGAATATGTAGCGAAATGAAGATTAGTAAATAACGACAGGAGCTGAAAAAGTGATTGCGAATTTTGTCGATAGCGCGAATGTGCTGAGAAAGTTAGGAAAAATAAACGAAAAAGCGAATGAATCAATAAAAATCAAAAAAGGAAAACAAGAGAAATGTAAATGTAATACTACTACTAAAGCTGATATGAAAATTATATTTCTAAGAAAAAAGCAATAAACTTTGTTAGACACAACAATAGTATATTTTTAGCTGGCACCTACAGTTTTGATTATTAAAAAAATAATATATTGTACGTAAACTCAAAGATTGAGTGCTTATAAAGCCGAACTCGACTTAAGCTTTTTTTCTCAATGCCCAAGAAATTTTGCACATATTTGTATCTTCACATACATATGTATTGAGGCATAAAGTACATGGAATCTTGTTCATGCATAAAAAATATCTGCTACACTTAGGAATGGAAGCAGTACAGATAGACGTACACAACGATTGGGTTACTAAAACCAGCAATCAATTAAATGCAAATATAAATTGTATTAGTTAGATTTTCAGATATGCATTACAACGGATATTTACTTGTGGGAGTCGAGAAGAGTGTGAATCCCTTAAGCGCCAGCGAAAACCAAAGAAACGGACTAAAATGCGGAGTGCGTTTATGGTACACACGAATACATATTTATATGTACATACATATGTGCATATGCATACGTACGTGTATGTCTTTTCCTAAGAATAATCTAGAAAAAATCTCAAATAACAATTGTATTGTATGTCTGGCTGGAACACATGGAAATTTGATGCCAAAAGACGTCATTGATAAAAAATTCGATAATTAACAACGAGAACGTGTGGGTGCCTATGCTTGTGTGGGCTGTAGAGTGGAGATTCGATTCGTTAGAAAAAAAGTTAAATACTTAGATACACCATACGAAGGATAACATTTACTGTGTATTGAACAACACTTCCTGCGAATCTAAGATTAACACAAATCAACGGAGGCGTTTATTGCGTATATCATCAGATGCAAATTGTACGTATTCCAATCCGTATTATTTCAAAAAAGTTTCCAATACTCATTAAGTGCTTTTCATGGTTTCTCATGTTTACATGTGCTTACATAAGTACATAGATATGTACATACAAATATACATAAGTACATATGTTATAGCGTAGGATTTGCAATTGATTAATTGGGTAACTGCTATTAATAGCTGGATGATCGACTTACAACCAACAAAATATTTTATGATTGCTTGGTGTGGCAGGAATGATGGTAAATATACTGCTAAGGGTCTAAATAAATGGAATATTTTTGAATCGGGATTCTGTTTATATCGACATATGTGTGTATATTTATTAATTCATGAGCCCGAAAAAACACTAACCAATAATCGAAAAGTAATAATAAAAGAAATTATTTTGTGATTTTAAGTGAATTTATCATTGCACCATGATATCTACGGCTAAATATTTCCGGAATGTCACTCAGGATTTTATGCAAAAAAAAACTAAAAATGCTGAAGTCTAGAAAAAAGAGGTCTGATGAGGAGATGTGGTGATCTCCGAAATAGTGCTATAACTTCTACCGCTTAGACTTTGTTGCTTTTTCAATTTTTCCTAATAAACAATCGTGGTACAAAGCTCAATAAAAATATTAAAAATAAAATGTTAACAAGCCACAATAACATTGACAAATACATAGTTTAGGAAGAAGCCTGCCTGAAACTATACAAAAAAGCAAATAAGCAAATGGATGTATAGAATTGACAACAACAACCACGCTGTCGAGTTTAAATAGCGGCAAATCAGCTGCACTTGATAGTAGTTGGTTGAATAAGGAAAATGAATTAGCAACAAGAGTTTACGGGATGTACATAGGTCAGTGGTTAAGGCATTTTTTTTATTTTAATAACTTATTTCTCTAACAGTGTTCAAATGGCATTTATGGGAAATTGTTTCCGAAGACAGATTAAACAAATTGCCTGTATCTCAAGAAAAACCTCATCTTAAACTATGTTCACATATCAATATTATCACAATCAAAGCTAGTATTTTAATCACCCCGTTTACACAGGCAAATCTCAGATTATTAGCCGTCAAATTTATTGTGCTTGTTATTCTCACATCTCAAGGTAAAGTTATGTTTCTTCTCTGTGCCACCGTGATCACGTTTTTCTGCTATAATAAGCAATATAAATATATTTTAACTTAACATTTTATTAAAAATACCTTTACAAACCTCTTTTACTTGCTAGCGTACATTTTTGTTTACTTTTACATTTGGCATTTCTCCTCTCTTTCGCAAAAACAATCGATAAAACAAGGATGGACACCGAAAAGTTATCGGTTTAATCTGAGATTATTTTATAATTACAGATTAACAAGGGACGAATTTTATATAGCTAATCTCTTGTTATAATTACAGATTAGGGTGTAAAGCTCGAAAATGAGGATAATCTACTTATACGTGAACCTAGTATTATCGTTATGAAGAAGATGGGAAAAGCTTCTACATTAGCTTGTCTAATAAATTAGTTTCAAAGTGATATGCGAATGTTTAAAAAGCATGCTTCTTCTTCTTCTTTATTGGCGCTGTAACCGCCTAATATCACGTTCTGACCGACATCGAAAACATGTTTTCGTAGCTAAAGCTGGTTTTCGACCTAAAACTTATGTTTTCGTCCATGTAAAATCTGTCAAACGAAAACCAATTTTCGCTGAAAGCTACTGGAAAACTCACATTCCACTCATTCCAATCGGTGTCTTCACTATTTTTTTTCGATCATTTATCGAAGTGGAAATCATATTTTATCATCTTTAATACGCCATTTCGGATTTAGGCTGACCTAAACTTTAGTACCTAAACAAATATTCCACTAAACTAATATTTCCAGCACTGCTGCAATTTTGGAAAACAACTGCTAAAACTGTGCGAGTTCATTTGGCAAACTAAAAAAGAAAATGTGGACGTAGTTCGCCTTGTTTCACTGATTCTAACGGTATGAAAAATGTTTGGTGCAAATTAATAGGAGCGGTGCTAGGTAGAAAGTAGAATTGTCACTATTTTTAAAAGCTTATACTTCAAAACTGATTGAATCGAACAAACCGTACATATGGTTGGAATGGAAATTGAAATGTCTTTCATTTGATGTGTAAAGCTGTATATATAATGTACAGATATGTATTTCGAGAAAACTAAAAAAAAAAACGAAATTATAGTCATCTTTTAATAAAAATATATGTTTTTCTTAAAGATACGTAATTAAACGATAGACTTTTTCTAGAAAATTTCACTATTTCCTTTTAAATACCGTACTCTTCTGACATACATATCTTATAATTGATTATGTATTTTTTCTTTAACAAACATTCATTTTGATTTAAAAAGGACATAATCTCGGTTTTCTCGAAATATGTATGTATATGTTGGCTGTGTTTTTTTCACACACATATGCATCCGCGCTTAAAATTTGTATGAAGCCATAAGCACATAGTTTTATATTCGCTTCAGAAATAGTTACGGATGAAATCAGTGCTACCAGGTTTTAATTGTTCAATTTTCTCAAAACCTTCACCCAAAAGCAAAGGAAATGTCAACAGGGCAAATGTAAAGATGCTGGCCCAATGCGGGCTTACTTTGCATGCCTTGCTTACTTTAGTTTGCTTTGATTTACTCTGAAAACTTGCTTGGCCAAATGGCTGCTTGGAAAGCTGTCGTAATGACTTTTCATTTTTAAATTTTTACAAAACAAAACAAAATGTTGTACCAAAGCGCAGAACGAATTTTGAAATTTTTTTTAATTTTAGAAAAATTGCGTAAATTAAGAAGTAAGTTACGCTCAAAGAGGAGATTTTGGGTGCCCAAGTTGTACATGGATCGACAAAAGCACGGACTGTTTGAAAACGCATTAAATAAACTTGCAGAAGATGAAGAGCAGTTCAAAAAGTATTTGAGGATGTCTCTCCCCTGGTTCAATGTGCTTCATGAGTTACTGGAGAATTCATTGAAAAAATTCTCCATCAGGACTCCGATATCCTCTCGTTGTAGACTATTCGTAACACTTGTGTAAATAAATTACATAAAAATACATATCGTTTTCTACTTTAATTTTGAATGTTTGCATTAATTGCAGATATCTTTCTCATGGTGGCCCAAGGCAATTTCACACACTTGTGCACAGAATGGGTAACAACCTTCAGGCGAATAATACTGGAAACATGCGATATAATATGGGATTTGTTGGCAGATCTCTACCTAAGCATACCAAACGAAGCAGAGTGGAGTCGTATTGCAACCGAATTTGAAGTTTTGTGGAACATACCGAACTGTATTGGTGCCGTGGATGGCAAACATATTAGTATAATTTGCCCCACGAATTCTGGTACAATGTACTATAATTATAAGGGAAATTATAGTATTGTTCTTTTAGCAATATGCGACGCCAACTACACATTTACGTGTGTCGATATTGGTGCTTATGGTAGCCAAAGCGACGGTGGTATATTTCATTTTTCGAAGCTAACAGAGGCTATCGAAAACAAACACCTCAAATTTCCTCCAGATTGTCCTTTACCAGGGGAGTCAGGGCCATTTCCGCATTATTTAGTTGGCGATGCAGCATTTCCTCTTCGACGTTATTTGATGAGGCCCTATCCGGGTAGAAATATACAGACTGAACAGGAATATTTCAACAAAAGACTTTCGCGTGCGAGGAGGATTATCGAAAATACTTTTGGGATCCTGACTGCAAAATGTAGAATTCTTCGTACCACTCTTTGTATGGCTCCTAAAACGCAGAAAAAATTGTTAAGGCATGCATAGTTTTACATAATTACGTAAAATTATCTTCTCCCAATTGTCTACCCAGTGATTACGTTGATAGGTACGAATTTGATACTATTATCAGAGGTGCATGGCGAAGGGACACAGATCCATTACCATCAATTACCCGAGTCTCATCGAATAGATGCAGTGCAAACAGTTATGTTTTAAGGGACACTCTTAAGCGATATTTGTTTAATAATAAAATATAATTCTTGTTCAGTAAAGATTTTGTTTTTTTAACGTATACAGAAAAACATACATACTTAATACCAGGGGGGCATACTTAAATACTCTTGTATTTAATGTATCAATTTAGATACTGAATACCCAGGTACTTAGTATTTAGAGATGTGTAAGTACTCAAATGAAAAAACTTAAGTTCTAAGTAGTTGCCAATTATTTAAATAAATACAATTTAATTATTTGAGAGGTGCTAAATACTAAAGTACCTAGGTATTTATTTAGTTTCTTGGTTTTCTTGGTTTTTTATTTTTTAAATATTGATATTATATTGGACTGCATCGTAATTTTCGGGACTTATCTAAATTTTTCATGATATTCACAGGATTTTTTCTAGACTTTTCGGAGTTCCCCGTGTGTTATTTTACGAAATTTTAGGGAACGTGAGACCACCGGTCCATCTCCTCTAAAATGGGGGAAATATTTTTTACTGAAAAACGCAAAAATATCACCTACCAAATCGGGGATGCTCTATATTTTGCTAGTATTACCGACTTCCGGTTTCAAACGGAAGTGGGTTTAACTAACCGGAAGTAAATTTGTTTTATAATTAGACACACATGTTTTTACTACAGATTCGGATTTTGAGGATAAAAATACGTCACTTTTGTTTAAAACTTTTTTTCGGAAGTGCCTTCTTCCACCTCTCAATGACCTTTGAACTTCATATTTTTATTTAAAAACAAATAAAAAATATGAATCGCCAAGTTCGAGGATACTCTATCTTTTGGTACTATTACCGACCTCCGGTTTCGACCGGAAGTGGGTTATACAAACCGGAAGTCCATCTTTTTAAATGGGATGTATGTATATACATGTTTTACCACAAATTCGGATTCTGCGGATAAAAATACGTAATTATTTTTGCAATAGACTTCCGGTTAAAGGAATGGACTTCCGTCTCTTTAACCCACTTCCGGTGGAAACACGACCAAAAGATAGAGTATCTCCAACTCGGTATTTCATATTTTTACGGTTTTCAAAAAAAAAAAAAAATTTCCTCCATTTTAGAAGGGGTGGGCGGGTGGTCTAGGACACCCGGTATAATGCACATAATAATTCTACCTATTGATTACATTCATAACCTTTTATGGGATTTTGTATAAGTAGATATAAGCCGTCATCGATTCGCCACTTCGCTGCTCGCTATGTTTGAGTTCCGGTCGCTTAACGAAAAATTTGCATGTGAAAGCAACAACAAAGTTAGTTAGCAAATATGGACGATAGCGAGTTTGGTTATACCTCATTGATTCGCCATCTTCTCGCCGGACTTAATGTTTCCAAGTTTTTCCGAGTATATTAGACGAGTTTTACTATTGCGAATAGTTGAAATGTGAACTGTCAAGCGGTACAAACGAAAAATTGTTATACAAACAGAATATTTGAATAAAAATGGCAACGGAGGACAAATCGTAAGTAATTAATTGTGGATTTCTAAATATTTATTACTACAAACTAATAAAACTGTTTTGCAGAAAACGGAAGGTGTGGACCGTAGTAGAAATCAAGGGATTGCTGAAATGATACTTGGCAAGAAAGGAGGAGTTCCTACATGCGAGAAAAAAGCGAAATGCTTATGCCCACGTCTTGGAAGACATGGTGGCACAAGGTTTCACCGTAAGTTTGAAGTGTAATTTTGGATTGTACAAATCTAAACATAAAAAAAATTATCTAGGATCCATCGACGACCCCAGTAGCCTTAGAAGGAAAGATGCGCACTCTGTTGTCTGCATACAAGTGTGCAAAAGACAACGCAAGCAGAACCGGTGCCGCACCATGCATTGCTCCGTACATGGATGAGATGGCGGAGATTTTCGGAAACAGTGCGCTGCTTTCCAATAACCACACGCTTAATGTGGGTCGTTGTCGAGCACAACCACTTGGAATGCCACCACCACCTCAACAAGCAGATTCCCCACAACCAGCACTACCCCCACGTCCGATAGCACTTTCACTGCCAGCAAGATCCCCACAGCCATCACTACCTCACCCTCCAACAGCATTTTCACAGCCCACACTGCCCCACCGTCCAACAGCACAGCCATCAAGATCCCTCCTGCTAGCACCACCCCCAAGTCCAGCAGCATCAGCACACCCAGCAAGATCCCTACTCCTAGTACCGTCCCAACGTCCAGCAGTTTCACATACAGCATCAGCACTATCTGCGTACCCAACATCCCCAATTCCACGAGCATCTCAACACCCAACAACATCCCACCTTGCAGCAGCATCCCCATATACAGAACTACGTCCGCAACCAATATCCCCACAACCGGCTGTATCGCCGTCCCCACCTACATCCCCACATCCAGAATCATCTCAACAACCACCATCCCATGAAGCAGAATCGTCACAACCAGTAATATCAAAACGTCACAGGAAAACAGCTCGAGAAAGATATTACGAGGAAAAACTTATATTAAAAAAAGGAAGTTAGAGGAGAAGAAAAGATTCCACGATTCGGTAGTGGAAATGATGAGAGAAGTAGAAATGAAAAAACTTGAACTACTTAAAAATATAAACAAATGATTTTTTTTTAGATTAATTTAATTTTGCATTTTGATTTTTATTTACCTTAAGTATTTTTTCCAATGAATGTAATATATTTCTTTTATTTAACTTAATAAAATGGATTTTTGATTAAATTTAAGACAGAAAATGNAGAATCATCTCAACAACCACCATCCCACGAAGCAGAATCGCCACAACCAGTAACATCAAAACGTCGCAGGAAAACAGCTCGAGAAAGATATTACGAGGAAAAACTTATATTAAAAGAAAGGAAGTTAGAGGAGAAGAAGATTCCACGATTCGGTAGTGGAAATGATGAGAGAAGTAGAAATGAAAAAACTTGAACTACTTAAAAATTTAAACAAATGATTTTTTTTTTTGAGATTAATTTAATTTAGCATTTTGATTTTTATTTACCTTAACTATTTTTTCCAACGAATGTGATATTTTTCTTTTTTTTAACTTAATAAAATGGATTTTTTATTAAATTTAAGACAGAAAATGTTGAGTATTTTTTCTTAAATCAAATTATTCTCCTGCAAATATTCGAACAATAAATCTCGTCTATTCCCATTTGCATGGTAATTGTCTTCAATAGGTTCACCTTGCAAATTGTATTCCGACATTTCGTTCTGAACAAATCCAATATTTAAATCATCAAATATTATACATATATTGTGTAGAATACACGCACTAACAATTATATTGACAACAAAACATAAATTTGTTTGCTCAGTAAAATGT
>NW_016166188.1:0-4372 GCF_001687245.7 Rhagoletis zephyria | reverse complement strand
TAATAGTTATTTCATGAACAACAAAACTTAAATATGTCCACAATGTACCGATTAAAAACTCTACAGTTGAACGCCGTAGTCTCATGTGGGCTTTGAATTCACTTTCGTTGTAACCTTCAATGACTTCACAAAAGTTCTCACATTTGCTCCTTTCTTCCCGTTCCGATTCATCAGAGCTTGAGGAAGATTCCGAGCTGGAGCTCGAAGGCAAGCTGTTTAACATCGCCAATACACCAGCATTCCCGCTCATGAGCTTGTCCTCATTTTGTAGGAATTGGAAAATCTGAAATGTTATTTTTGACTAAATACATGATAATTACAAACTAGTAGTTTTTAGCAAAAAAAAAACCGACTTCAACTCCCATATACAATATATATATATATATATATATATATCTCATGATCCGCTGATCGGATCTTAACGAGATTAGTATGGGACCACCTCTGAGACACTACCTTTCCGATGCAAAAAGAATTATCGAAATCGGTTGACGCGGTCCAAAGTTATGCGGTAACATACATAAAAAAAAAAAAAAATATTCCGACGAACTGATAACCTCCTCCTTTTTTGGAAGTCGGTTAAAAAGAGCACTTTCTTACCAAATCTAGTCGCTCGTTGTCCATTTTTGCTTTTTTATTATAAATTCTTCTCAATTTTCTGTAACTAATTGCAAAATATTCNCCTTGCAAATTGTATTCCGACATTTCGTTCTGAACATATCCAATATTTAAATCATCAAATATTATACATATATTGTGTAGAATACACGCACTATATTGACAACAAAACGTAAATTTGTTTGCTCAGTAAAATGTAGTAACCTTCTAAAGCGAGTTTTTAATAAGCCGAAAGCGTTTTCCACAACTATTCGAATAGAAGAGTGTAATTTGTTGAAGTTTCTTTGCGATTCACTCAAATTGCCGTAGTCCTTAAATGGAGGTACCNGTGTATACACATAAAATATTATTTTGTTTACTTTATGAACTGTCAAATAATTCAGTGCTTCCAAGCAATTCATTAAGTGCTTCCCAACATATGCCATTTGTGACCGCTCTTTTTCAGTACTTCCAATCTTATATATTTATGCCAGTTGTACGTTCGTTTCGCCACTCGTTGGCGAATCGATGACGGCTATATTCATTGCATTGTACATTAGCCGTTAAGCGACCGGAACTCAAGCATAGCGAGTACAGAAGTGGCCAAACGAAGGCGGCTATTATATGATTATAAATATATTATTAAATAAAATAAATTTAAGATATTTGTGCGCATTATTTCGCTAAGCAAAAGTAACTAAATACTTTGTACTTAATATTGGGTGCGGTTAATTTAAAGTAAACACATTTACTTAAAGAATTTAGATCACTGGAAGTTCGTTAATACTATCATATTGCATATTTACTTTCACTTCAGTACATATCGATGATCCTCTGCAATAACGACACAACTCAAAACTCAAGGAAAAAACCCCTTACAACTAAACCGTGACGCATGTCTCTAGTCCATGTCTAATCCGTACTAAATATTTATGACTGGTTTATATAGATTTAGTAACGATCAGGCAAAGATTAAAAACATGCGTCATTGTTTAGTTGTAAGGGTTTTTTCCCTGACTTTTGAGTTGTGTCGTTATTGCACAGGACCATCGATATAACTGTAGTATTTTGTTACTCACTACACTATTAATAACTAAATGGCTTTGTTATTGTATTTTCAAAGCACAAATACATTTTAGCTCATCATCTATCAATGAAACTTCTACACCCTTATGGAATAAACCATGCTGGATAATGCAGATCTAATAATTTAATTTAAGTCTCGACATAGACAAATTCTGAGAATATGAAACTAATTTATTTATATGTATCACGAAAATTCATTTATTTATTTCAACTATCATTAAACGCAAACATTCGCTTCCTTAATTCTACAACACTTATTAACAGTGTCAAATTGCATAAATTGAAACTTTTTATTGCTTTCTTCTAATGTATTTACCCATTTTATAAACTGTGATCTTGACACCATGACTTGTACTTTTCATGAACATACCCGAGGACATGCAATTTAAAGTCCAATTGGTCAGCTTCTGGTATTTTCACAAAAATATCCCTAATAGCTCCCAAAATGTTGTCATGACCCTAACTCTGCTGAGTTTTTAAAAATCCGCTCACGTCTTCCACTAAAGAATCAAATTTGCAGTCTTCGTCCTGCTTTCGATTTTTTCGCTTTGGAGGAACAAGCTCACCGTTTTCAGTTTGACAGTCAAGAACGATATCGCCGTTTTCGTTAAAATCAACTAAAAATGAAGTCTCTGTATCCACTTCATCGGTTATAATATTTGTATTGGTTCTTAAAAATAAAGACTATCACAAATTATCAATTTTGAGGGCAAGCACCTATATACCTTTTCGGTGCGATAGTTCTTCTTAAAAAGGCCATCATGTCAAAATATACGCAGCTCTTCCGGAAGGAAGCGGCACTTCCACTGGGCTGCTGCTGCAACTTTAATTCTAAGGCAAAACGATCTCGTAACGACTTCCAACGTTTGCGGCAGTTCATCTCTATCAACAAAATATTCGCCATTAGTTTAAATGCGCGTGGATAATGATTAATGTATATATGTGTGTATAATTATTTACCTGATTCTCCAACAACAGCAGACACGTCGCTCCAAGCCAGTTCTTTTATTTCTATCTCGATAAGATAGATGGCTCTTGTCCCAGAGACAGGCATGCTTCTCAATGGTATTAATTAAATTCTCTTCAAACATTCTACATATATAATTAAAACAAATACATATTTACTTACATATTTCCCCATATTTAAATGAACAATTGTTATCTTACCTAGAATCAGGGTTGCCACTTTGGTAAATTGTTACCAAAATTGGTAGAAAAAATTTGGGTTGGTAAAAAGGTAAATTTTTTCTCATTTTGGTAGATTTTTGTAGAATTATTTAGTTTGAAAACAAATAAAATTTTTCGTTCCCGTTTTATTTTTCGTAGTTATCTTTTTATTAGAAATTTGTTTCCAAAAGTGCAGTGTACTTTATTGCATTAACACTTTAATGCACACTTTTTATATACATACGAATAAATGTATATCGATAAAAGGCGAACATATCGATAAAAGGCGAACATTCAAAACTCTTCTTACTGGAATGGCCTAAATATTTCAAATGATTATTTAAAAAAAAAAACAACGGGCAAGTATGTAATTACCCACTTCGAGCCTTCGAAAAAAAATTAAACCAATGCATATTTTTATCAATGGCAATTGTTGAATGAAAAAAATAAACACAAAATACTGGCGGCAAAAAAATTGAAAACTGCCAATGGGAATTTTTAGCTGCACATTGTTGATTAGTCTCAAGTATTATGGGCTATAAAACTCCATACATTAAATTGTTCAAAAAATTTAGAGTAAAAATTTCGAAATTTAGGCGAAAATTTTTAGAATTTTTCTAAGTGTTGTATTTAGCTTGAATACTTGATTTTTAAAGGTTTGGCTAAAGCGTAAACAATATTCTTATAAAATAATGCCAAAAAATTTTACTTGAAAAAAAGGTGAATACTAAAAAAAAATCACCAAGCGTTTTTTGAGTCACTCTATTTATCTATATTAACTCCAGTTCAAATATTTTCAAATGATGAAGTTTCGTTGCAGGCCTTTAGTTTCACCACTTTCGCTTTTGGTTGAAATAGTTCCTTAAACACAATTTGAATTCTTATGGAATTAACTGAAAAAATAACAAAACTGTAGTTTTCATTAAAATAACTAAAAAAAATCTTGGTAGATATTTTCCACAATTGGTCGATTTTTTTCAAGTGGATGGTAAGAATTTTTTTCGTCAGTGGCAACCCTGCCTAGAATTTCAAAATTGAGCAGAAACGATATCAATTGGTTGTGAAATTTTAAAATAAAATGAAAACAAATAGAAATATTTTTAGTTGTCAAAGGCGACAAAGCATTTTCAAATAGAGCATTGAGCTATTTCAAACTTTGAGGCGCTTAAAACAAGTAAAGCAAAGCTGCCATTTGGCTAACCTTCATACATATTAGTATATTTCAAATAATTTTTGATAGTGCTCAAAGCGAAGCAAGCAAAGCAAGCCTGCATTGGGCCAGCACCTTAAGTTTTTCCAAATTTTGAATATAAAATAAAATTTTATAATAAATTTTGAATATTTCTTTGGTTTTTACAGAAAGGAAGCAAGACAACGTTGGTCCAAGGAGGATACCCTTCTCCTGCTCCAATGCTACAGCGCCCGGAAGGACGAATTCAAACACAGCAGAAAGAAAAAGTTTGCCTTTGGGAATGTGTTTAGGCCAACGGCCTAAATTTGTCGCAGCATTTTCGACCCACCC
>NW_016166187.1:19353-25044 GCF_001687245.7 Rhagoletis zephyria | reverse complement strand
TGATGAAATGTCAAAGCATACTGAGCATCTTTCTCTTTGACACCATGTCTGAAATCCCACGTGATCTGTCAAATACTAATGCATGAAAATCCTAACCTCAAAAAAATCACCCGTTATAAGCAGTTGGAGTATCGAGTGTTCGATATAACTTTAATGAAAATAAAAATATATCAGCGATAGAATATTTTAATTGCATTTCGGAAGGGGAGGAAAAGAGGAGGTGCATGCATTAGTATTTACTCCTATAATTTAGTAATTAACCCACCTGTAAATAGAGAAACTACCAAAAAAGTTTGCGAATTGGTTGTAGTTACCCTGCAAAAATTTGTGGACCAGGTGGTCCACTGGGTCGTAGTTTTAAAGTATGAGCAAAAGGACCAGGTTGCAAACTAGTAACTTGTTATGCTGACCTGGACCACTTCGAACGTAAAAAACTGATATATGTGTTGAACACCACCTCTTCGTGGCCGATCGTCAATATGATTCGGTTGCCGAATGTGCCATGGTCCAAAAGGAGTAGTTGTCTAGGTGGTCCCATGTTATGCAATGGTGGACCCGAAGTAGTCCCATGTTATGCAGCATTAGACCAGAGGTAGTCAGGTCCGATGATATCGCAATGTTAATGTAACCATATTTTTCCATATATTTGGACCATTTTGCTTACTAGTGTTGGTTACAAGGTAATGTGGTCCTGTACTGGTACTTAACCTAGTCCCAATTTTTGCTGGGTATGTATGTTACGGTGGTTGAAACAAGCAAAATTAGTCATTAAAATAGAATATGTGTTGTTCTTGTTATTTTGAAAGTGATCATTAAATCACTATTAGCCGGTGATACACCTAGTGATAGAACTTTTTAGTAAAGTATCGATACTAGTACTCATTTATCATACTCTAAAAAAGAATCGATGCCAGTACTCATATTTGCAAAAAAGTATCGATAATACTCGTACTCCAAGTATTTTTAGAGCAAACGCGAAAAGTTAACAAAAATCAGATTGCTTTGTTTACATATACACATGACCTCTTTCCTTTTGTAAATTGAATAGACATTGCTTTTAATAGCTGAAGTCTGATCTAACAAGAATTTCTAACGGCGTTTTTGAAAAGAACTTGCAATAAGTTTAAAAGCGTAAAACAAATGTTGAAAGCTCTTAAGCTGATAAGCTCCCTTTCACAAAACTTTTCTTCGGAATCGGGCTGGATTTCGAATTTAAAACCAAGGTAGAAAACATTGGAAAACAAAGGCTCCGTTATTCTGCAGAATTGCCAAGTTATCGGGCCGAAGACCACCCTTCTAACCCATTCCTTACACCGGCACAAAAAACAATGGGTATGTGCTTGTGGTTTGACTCGGTTTTGCCATTTTTTTCACAATTTTCGCAATTAACTCCAAATTTAGGAGGTTTAGGAGTCAAATGGACCTCAATATATGTCAATATGCGGGTCTGGTTAAAAGCAAAGACCACTTTTTTATGTGGGCCAGTGCNGCAAACTAGTAACTTGTTATGCTGACCTGGACCACTTCGAACGTAAAAAACTGATATATGTGTTGAACACCACCTCTTCGTGGCCGATCGTCAATATGATTCGGTTGCCGAATGTGCCATGGTCCAAAAGGAGTAGTTGTCTAGGTGGTCCCATGTTATGCAATGGTGGACCCGAAGTAGTCCCATGTTATGCAGCATTAGACCAGAGGTAGTCAGGTCCGATGATATCGCAATGTTAATGTAACCATATTTTTCCATATATTTGGACCATTTTGCTTACTAGTGTTGGTTACAAGGTAATGTGGTCCTGTACTGGTACTTAACCTAGTCCCAATTTTTGCTGGGTATGTATGTTACGGTGGTTGAAACAAGCAAAATTAGTCATTAAAATAGAATATGTGTTGTTCTTGTTATTTTGAAAGTGATCATTAAATCACTATTAGCCGGTGATACACCTAGTGATAGAACTTTTTAGTAAAGTATCGATACTAGTACTCATTTATCATACTCTAAAAAAGAATCGATGCCAGTACTCATATTTGCAAAAAAGTATCGATAATACTCGTACTCCAAGTATTTTTAGAGCAAACGCGAAAAGTTAACAAAAATCAGATTGCTTTGTTTACATATACACATGACCTCTTTCCTTTTGTAAATTGAATAGACATTGCTTTTAATAGCTGAAGTCTGATCTAACAAGAATTTCTAACGGCGTTTTTGAAAAGAACTTGCAATAAGTTTAAAAGCGTAAAACAAATGTTGAAAGCTCTTAAGCTGATAAGCTCCCTTTCACAAAACTTTTCTTCGGAATCGGGCTGGATTTCGAATTTAAAACCAAGGTAGAAAACATTGGAAAACAAAGGCTCCGTTATTCTGCAGAATTGCCAAGTTATCGGGCCGAAGACCACCCTTCTAACCCATTCCTTACACCGGCACAAAAAACAATGGGTATGTGCTTGTGGTTTGACTCGGTTTTGCCATTTTTTTCACAATTTTCGCAATTAACTCCAAATTTAGGAGGTTTAGGAGTCAAATGGACCTCAATATATGTCAATATGCGGGTCTGGTTAAAAGCAAAGACCACTTTTTTATGTGGGCCAGTGCTATCGAAGGTATGACAAGATATTCGTTTTCCAATTATTTAAGAAGTTTTAACCGAGCCAAATGTCCACATGACTGCTACCTCTTCTTCTATGTTGTATAAAAATTTCATAGCGATTACCAGTAGATCACCAGAACAAAGTATATATTAATTTTTGAGTTACGACAGTATTGAAGTAAATGAACGTTATGCCCATGGGCTAATTTTTAAACATTTTTCAATGTAATTGAAAAAAAAAAATACTTAAACAAGTTTTTAAAACGTCGATGCTTTTCGGTGTTCGCGATATTTACTCAGTACTTGTCAAAAAGTATCGAGTCCTCGATACTACTCAGTACTCATGAAAAGTATCGATATTCTGTACTCGGTACTCGTATCGTTCTATCACTAGATACACCATATCGCTTGTAGAGCGCATTGTTCACTAACAACAACCTACCAAAAAAAAATTTTGTGCCTATATAAATAATTAAAAAAAAAAGTTCGAAGGAATTAAAAAAGAAAATAAAAGAATTGAAGAAATTAAAAAAAGGAATAAGAAAGGCCTATAAGAACTTCGAAGAAATAAAAAATAAATTTAATATCTACATTTTTAAAAGCTCAAAAAAATTATGTTTTAGAAGAAATCAACATAATAAGCTCGAAGCTGCTAAAGAATTTCGAAAGAATTTTAATTAATCAAAAATAGCAAGTTAAAAGAAGCAAAATTAAAGTTTAAGAAATTTAAAAAATCGAAGACATTCTAGGGAGAAATTTTATAAATTCGAAGAAATTTTTCATAAACAATTAATAATTTTTCTTGCTCGAAAAAAATTTAATGAAATCGCAGAAATTTTAAATATTAAAAACAATAACAAAAAAATTCAACACATGAAAAAATCCATTAATTAAAAAAAAAATCGAAGACATTTAAAATATTGAATACAAATTTTAATATAAGAAATTTAAAAAATACAAGCAAATAAAGCAACTCAAACCAATTAAAAAAAAATTAAAATATTTAGCACATATAAAAAAATTTTTAAATTTTTAGAAATTCAAAGTATGTATTTATTTGAAGAAATTTCGGAATTTCAAAATCTCGAAAAAATTTGGGGGATACGAAAAACTTTTTTGAAAAACTGGAAAAAAATTGTCAAAATTCGAAATTAATATGATAATATTAAAAAAGTCAGGGAAAAATGGTAAGACTCCGAAAGAAATAGAAAATCCGAAAAAAATTGCGCAAATAAAAAAAAAAACCGAAAATCCGTTATTGTTTTTGAAAATCCGAAAAATTTGTGTCAACCCAAAAAATCTAGCACATTAAAAAATCAACTAATCTAAAAAAGATTCGAAAAACTGGAAAAAATTGTCGAAAAAATTTTAGGAAATCTGAGAAAAAAAACGTGTACGCCCGGAAAAAACCTATGAAAACTTCAAAATATTTGTGGAAATCTGTAATAATTGTTAAAAACCGTGTAGATTCTTGGAAATCGGAAAACCCAAATTAGGATAATCTGGAAAAAATAGTGAATATTCGAAAAAAATTGCACAAATCCGAAAAAAAATCTGGAAATCCCAATATATTTTTCAAAACCCGAAAACCCCAACCAGTTCTGTGGTGTCTCATAAATATTTGTGAAAATCCGAAAAGAACGTGTGAAATTCCAAACAAATCCGTTGTATTCCGATAAAATGTGTCAAAACCTGAAAATATCGGTGAAAGTCCGAAATAATTTGTAAAAGTTCCGAGTTCTTAATAAAAGTTGTGTTAATCCCAAAAAAAATTGCAATTTCGAAAAAAAATAAGTTCAAAAAAAATTGTGGAAGTCCCAATAAATGTATGAAATACTAAAAAATGTTGTAAAAATTCGAACAAACGATTTTAGAAAATCCGAAAGAAATACTTTTCAAAAATGGTGGAAATCCGAAAAAAGTAATAATCCAAAAAGAAATGTGCAAATACGGCAAAAATTGTGTAGGTTCGAAAAAAAATTTTTCATCCAAAAATTTGTGAAGATCTGAAAAAATTTGTGAAGATCTGAAAAAAATTGCAAAAAAATTAGAAATTGGAAAAAAAATATGCGAAAATCCGAAAAAAATTAGTTGTTAATGTTTTTGCTGCATTAGCGGCTTTTTTGCCCTGCCTTAAAATCGTTGTCATCAGACTATACAGTAAGCCCAGGAAAGACGCTGTTTCGACGCTGGTCGATTCAAAGGGAGAGGGGTAGTAATTGAGTGGGTCTGAAGGGCCTTTTGGCTTAGATTGTATTGCACATTTTCATTCCCGCGTAATCTTAAATTTTTCGTAATCAGAAAAAAAGGAATGCCATTATCCATTTTCCCATAGATTTAGTACCTTACCAAGTATAACATCGTCCCACTGGGTCCTTGTCATTGCCAACTGAGAGGGATGCTGGCAAGACCCTTCGCATTAGATAAATATACAGATTGACTGTTGGTTTGTTCATTGGTAAATTTGTTTGGTTTGTTTGTGGTTATCGGATTTGGCGACACTCTCACTCAATCAATAAATTATGCATGTACGTGTGTTCCGTTAATTGATTGTCACATTCACTTATGCGCATTATACACTCATTTCCATTGTGTGTCAAGCAACATAAATTTTTATTATCCTAAAGTAATTTGCATACAAAAATAAAAGTAGAATGGAAGTTCTGGCATAATTTTGCTTGTATGTATGTATGTATGTATGTACATACATATGTGCTATATGTTGTTAGTTTGAAAATTTGCTTTTATACAGAAATATAAAATTATTTATCTCATAAATTACCAATATTTAAGTCAGCAATTGTATCCCTTTATATAAATAGGTACTCATACATATATTTTGGGTTGGTACATATATCTGAGGTTGGTACATATATCTGAGGTTGGTACATACATATATTTGGTGTTGGTATGTATGTAACGGGTGATTTTTTTGAGGTTAGGATTTTCATGCATTAGTATTTGACAGATCACGTGGGATTTCAGACATGGTGTCAAAGAGAAAGATGCTCAGTATGCTTTGACATTTCATCATGAATAGACTTACTAACGAGCAACGCTTGCAAATCATTGAATTTTATTACCAAAATCAGTGTTCGGTTCG
>NW_016166187.1:4778-17992 GCF_001687245.7 Rhagoletis zephyria | reverse complement strand
TTTTTTGACATAACTCGAGAACCACTAGTCCGATTTTGCTCAAACAAATTTAAACAGTTTTAAAAAAATTTAATATTTTAGGCAAAAAATTTTTTTTCTTCATACATTTATTTTTACCGGCAAAACTGTTGATTATATAGAAAAACGTTATATGAACAGATTAAAGGAATTGTAATTTTTAATTTTTTTAAATTTGTTTGAGCAAAATCGGACTAGTGGTTCTCGAGTTATGTCAAAAAAAGACCACCAAAGGTGACAATTTCCCCTATATGATAGTTATATATATATCTCGATTCCTAGACGTGACCCAGCGAAATGCCGGGACACGTATAACTTGTTTTTGACCGATTAAACAATTCCCATTGGTTTCATCCCATCCCGATTTTGACTGTCGCATAGTGTACTTATCGCCTACAGGAGCCGTGTATACCTCATATGGGTACCGGTACTCAGTGGAGTTATGGGCAATGAATTGACATATGTTCTCACCAGAAAAGTGGCTGCACAAAGATTTATAGGCCCAGGACACTTTACCGGTCTATCTGGAGCTCCGTTAGGCGAAACTACTATATCTGTATTAAGAACGAAGCGTAAAATTACTGGACAAATACGGAAGGTAACAGACATGCTAATTCCTTTATTCCGGATATATCAACAAGGACGACCGAAGAATCCTTCACTACGGTAGGCATGAAGTAAGAATTGTTACAGGTTCTCTTACTGGCCACTGTAGGGTAATGAAAAACTTGTCAAACATAAGAGTTGTTAACTCTGATCAGTTTAGGTTATACAACGAAGAACAAGAATGAGCAGGGCACATTATGTGGCACTGTGAAGCCCTCACTAGAAATAGACTTCGCTTCATAAGATCACTGTACCTAGAAGCACATGACCTAAATGGCAGTCAGCCAAAAGACCTCGCGGGGTTTCTCAGCAATACGTGGCTCAAAGAAGACCTAAAGTCGAGTAGAGGTTTTTTACAATAGATCTTTTCGGCCGCAGTAACTAGGTTACCTGCTCCTTCCTTTTAATCTAATCTAATCTTATCCCTAGTATTCAGTATGGAGTCAAAAATATCAAGTAGTACTGGTATATTTGCTCCAACATAAATACCTAAATACTTTTAAATATACTTAGTATTTAGAAATTCTTATTCTTCTTCTTCTTTGGCTCTGTAACCGCCTAAGCGATTTTGGCCAAGTTCAACAAAGTCTACCAGTATGTGCCAACTGACGCCAATTTGAAATGCCAAGTGAAGCCAAGTCCTTCCCACTTGGTCTTTCCATAGAAGTGTGGAGGCCTCCCTCTCTCTCTGCTACCACCAGCGGGCTCCGAAATGAATGCTTCCTGAGCTGGAGTGTCGGTGTGCATTCGAACGGCATGGCCAAGCCAGCGGAACCGCTGTATTTTAATTCGCTGCACTATTTCCAAAGTTCTAAAATCTTTCTCTCGTATACTCCAAGAAGCGCCTCATCAGATGTTGCCATTGTCCATGCTTCTGCGCCACAATGAGTGACTTATAGAGAGTATTTTTCGTACGTCGAGAGAAGACAAGAGTGTTTCTGTGTTGGATTTCAATGCTGAGATTTTTCTATCAGTATTAATGCTGGTTCCCAAGTAAACGAATTCTCTACTTTCTCGAAATTATAACTGTCAAGAAATTAGTAAATACAATTTATTCCATCAGTGAATGCCTGAAATATTTAGACATTAGACCTGCTTAGCGAATTTTACGATTTTGAAAAATGCTTCTAATGAATCTTGCTCTAGGTTTGTGAGAAACATAGAACGACGTAAAATTTCCAGGGCTGGACAATCGCCAACTACGTATTCGACCTTTTTTTTCTCATTTCACTCTTCCTACAATTATCACTACTCGCCAAACCCATTTTAAAGGCTTTGTTTATTGGCCGTGACTGCCAAACTTTCCCCAAATTGCAGACACAGAATGATATGGCTTCGTTCCCTACCAGGTGGCAAGAAAAGAAAACTTTGAATTGACTAGTAGCATTGAGTCGCACTGTAGCTTTCAGGGCTAATTTTTTAGCACCCAGATCCGCTGCACTTGCAGGGTGACACTCAGCTCAGCTTTTAGATTTTTCTGTATTAGAGTCACACCGTGGATTTCTCCGTTCTTGAATTTTATACTTTCTGGTGGAGAGAACTAAGTCTATTTTGTCCAGATTTACACTGGCGCCTACTTCCCCGAACCATTTGTGAATATCGCGAAGTGCCTGATGCATCACTGATCTCATCGTATTGAGGCACTTACCGCGTAGGATAGTTGTGATTTTGTCCGCGTAAGCGTTTACTTTATGACCGCTTTGTCTTCAAACTCAAACTCAGAGAGATAAATTTTTATGTTTTAATCATGATAAAAATATAGTAAGGTAGAACCGCTGAGAGTCACTTTTAAAATTCTTGACGTTTCCAAACAATTTAATTTTTAAATTTACTCACAAACTCACACACACATTTTCATTTTCAATCTCAAGCAACAACAATTTCGAACAATTTCAATTTTTTATTTTCACTTTTATATGATTTTAAAATGTTGGCAAACTTCAAAAAAAAATCATGGCCGACAAATTGAGAGAACGGTTCTACCTTGCTATGTTTTTATCATGGTTTCAATGAATTCATGAATTTACAAGTTGGCATTTTTTTGGTTTTTCTTTTCTCATATGTACTCAAAATGCTATAAGCGTACAATGGTACGGACCAATTGATTCTTTTTTTCACTCCTCAATATTTCGTCTTCAAGGAAGCTTTCTTTCCAAGATCTCGCCTAAATACTTGAATGGCGGCTGAGTACTAAGCATTTTATACGAGTTGTACCTCCCGATGACAAGCTCCTTTTTGATATTTTTATGAGACCGCGAACAGATTTCATTGAAACTTTAATACTCTTGGGTATGAGAACCAAATTATTTATACATAGATACATACATATATTTAAATCCATGAATTTAAAAATTATATGGAAGTATATATGGAGACATAAAGTAGCGTTTATTTAATGAGCGAAAATATAAATATTTATTGAATTAAATTTTTTTCCGTTTTAATGACTAATATTAACAAACCACAGATTTCCAATGCCATCGATGTCAAGCTATTATGAACGCTTTGTGGTCAAAATACGTACGCTTTAAATACGTACATATGTATAGTATGTATGTACAAACATATTTATAGATGTACATACATACATATGTGACGGCCATTGATTTATGACCGTTGTTCTGCATTTATTTGTTTAATATTTGCAATTACATTTGCATATGTGTATGTATGTATGTATGTATGTACACTTATGGTCAACTGACTAACGAGCAAATTTTGTACGAAAATTATAAAAATTTTAACGCAATTTACCAATTATAACCAAAAAATTTTAAAATTTTTATTCAAAATAAATAAGGTGCAAGTTTCAAGACACCAGAAAATCGCGTTGACTTTTTTTTAATTTGTTTAGCTGACGGTGTTGTGCATTTGTTTTCCATGCGATTTTCTAGCGTCTTGAAATTTGCACTTTGTCCTACTAAAATAGGCTGTAAACTGCGTACCAAAATTTTTCTAAACAATTTTAATAAACAGTTTATATGCTGCTGCTATAGTATCTGTAATATGCTGGATTTGCTTGAAAAATATTAAACATTAAATAAACCAAATAAAAATAAGCACAACTGGTTAAAATGTCACTTAACTTACTCAGCTGGCCGCAAGCGTTCATACGTATGTACATAAGTACGACGAGTATTGTATTGTGAACAGTGAATTTAAGCGCGGTCATATTGTAGTGTAGAACCGGATAAGCATATTGTAACCGTCGCATGTATTATTTAATTGCCCAGAGGCCATTTGTTACAGGAGTATTACAAATTAAATGCATTGCGAGCGCGGGATAAAAAAAGAAAAAAAAATGCATACTACTTTTTACTGCACTTAATTCTAATTAACATTTTAAAATATTAAATTTTCAGCGTAATGTGTGCTATGAAAATTGAAATAGGACAATTTCGAAATCGTATTTTTTGGCAGAACGCTTGGTATTTAATATGAATAATAAATATTAATAGAACTAACCAACAGAAATATGGATTATATAATACAGAATATAAAGTAGATTGGACACCCCTTTTATTTTGATGTAAATACAAAATACAGACACCAACGAAAATTTCAGAATTCAAAATAAAATTAGGGCCGACAAAAATTTTCAAATTGACGAGCTATAACACAGCTAATTTATGTATTTATATGAATAAGTCCTCCAGATTTCAAGTAAAACGTTGTCGAATTTTTGCGATTTGAATAAAAAACACCAATTAAAATTTTTACAAATTTTTTTTACAACTCAGGCAAAAGTAATTGTTGGAGGAAGCAATTTCTAGTTTTATAATCTTGTATTGAATTTACAGGAAGAACTTACACATGTATTTTTGCGAAAACCAAAATTTCCAGAAAGTAAAATGGAGAAATAGTAGGAAAGAAAAACAAGTAAGTAAGAAAATAAATTAAAAAAGAAATGTCTTAAGTGAAACAGAACGTTTAATTTGGTCAGATTTTCTCTACTACAAATGGAGAATTTTAAAATGCAAAAGTGCGAAAAGTAGAATTTTGTGAGACAGAATTTCAAAATACAGAACTTTAAAAAGCAGAATTTTAAAAAAGAAGAATTGAAAAAAGCAGAACTAAAAAAAATGCAGAGTTTTGTTCGAGAAGATTTTTTTTTTCATATCGCAGAATTTTGCGATTGTGATTTTTTTTTTAAGAATTTTTTGGGATTTCCTGGGAGCTTTTTCGACTTTTCTGCTTACCGTAACGATTGTGGTCTCTATAATAAAAGTTTATAATTTACTCCATTATAACCGTTAAAAATTATCGAAAAAAAATAAAAATCTACAATAACAATTATTTTTGACAGAAAAATAAATAAACGAAAATTAGAAATAATAATGGTATTGAATGATTATTATCCAGGAACTGTAACGGTTGTAACTTTTACTAAAAAAAAAATACTTTTAAATGGTTATCTAATGAGCTTTATTTTATTTTTAATTTTTTATGAGTTTTATGTTTTGCTTTTGTTAGAAAGCAAAAGTAGTAGACCAAAACGATTACAGAGACGAATACGAAAAAAGGACGATTAAGAAGCTGATTACAAACGAAAACCAAGACGAATACGAGTACAAATAAATGGCGAAGTCTTATGAAAACAGGAATACGAAGAGGAAAACGAACAGGAATGCAAATGCAATGAAATTGAAAACAAAGGCATACACGAAACCGACGACTGCCATTACAATTACAGTTACTATTACCATTACCATTATCATTAACTTTACAATTGGCATTACCGTTGCTATTACCATTACCATTACTATAACCCATACCATTACCATAGCCATTACCATTACTTTGGTAGTGGTACTATTACAATTACAACTTCCTTCAACAATACCATTACCAATACCATTACCAATACCATTACCATTACTTTTCCCATTATCATTACCATTACCATTACAACTTCCTTTACTTATTTTATTGCCATTACCCCCATTGTCTTTATCTTTGGCATTTGCATGGGAAAAACAACTGAGAATAAAGTTTTATTTTCCAAGCAATAAATATACCTAAAAAAACTTATTTTCAATAAAAAAAAACTGAAAAAATAATTATCTCTTTCAGCGAGGATTTTCGAGCTGAAATTAAAAAAATTTAATTTATTGCGATCCATTTTACTTTCGGTTCCTGCATTAAAATAATAAGTGATCTTTCGAGAGAATTTTCTTCACGTTTTTTATAATCTTTCGAATTATTTTCAAGTTTATTTTTGCTTTTTTATAAGTAAGAATAAAAAATTATTTTATTTTATATATTTTCTGCTGCAAAAAGTGTTTCTTGTTTTTGCCCTTAACAGAAAATAATCTGTTTTTTTTTTTTGCTCACAAAAACAAAAAGTTACAAAAATTTGTATTTTGTTTTCATAATTCGACTTTATTTTTATAAAAAAATATTTGGCACTTACACTTTTTCTAAGCTTCTCCACCAATATGTGGAGTACGTCCTAATGTTATAAAAAAAAATTAAGGACTTCCAATTTTATGCCGCCTCCGAACAGCAAATGGCCGTCATATGTATTTCCCTATAAAATAAATACAACTTTTTATCGCTTCTGCATAGTTCTTATTGAAATAAAAAAGTTCGCAGCTTTAAAAATATTTTTTCCCAACTACAGTTATGCATGTATTTGGTTATTTTCCTACAATTTGAAAATAGCTTTTTACCAAAGCACAAAAACATTCAGTTCCGAAGCATATTTGTGTGCTATTTTAAGCTGTGGTTACATGAAAATTCCTTTAAAATTTTTAAGTAAATATTTGCTAAAAATACGTACACACATTCGACAAAAAAAAAATTGGCTGACGTGAACTCAACTGTCACGCGAATAGTTTGCAAATTAATGGAGGACAGCCGGTAGCGTTGAAAACAAAAACTATTTTTTAACACTAGTGCATTCACTAAAGTTTAGTACGAAGAAAAAAGTTTGTATGTACCTACGTACGTACATAAGTGCTATATTTATAAACCCAATTTTACAATTTTTCAACTGCATTCCTCAAATTTTAAAAGTTAAAATTCCTTTAATAGTTCATTTAATGTTGTTGTTTTTTTTTTGTTGTTCTCATCGTGTTACACTTGCCGCACATATCCGCTGCACGTGTTGGTTTTCCACACCCCCTTTTTCCGCCTTGATTTCTCACTTGTATGTTTATTTATCCACAGTGTGTTAAAATTTGTTTATGACACTCCCATACCATTCCATTCCACATTCGCTTTGCCTTTTTTTTTAATGTTGCCAGTCATCCCACTACTCTTGTCAACATTTGATACTCGATCACGCCAGACTAATAAAAAAAAGCGTTGTAAAAAATGGTTGACAGCCAGAGCGTAGTAAAAAAGGGGTATATTGAGTGGTGTATTGAAAAAATGCACTTATGTATATGTACTTGTGTTTCGAATAAGGGCAATATGAACCCAAAAAATTGAAGTAATGAAAAAAAGGTGTAAACAGTTAAAATATTTTCGGTCAATCTAAAGGCGGGAAATTGTCAAATGGGGCAATGAAAATACGCATTTAAGCGTCAGTGGCGCAGTGAGGATTGTAGATTCGCCGCCATGTATGTATGCACATATGTACGTATGTATGTACCAAGAATGATAGAATACAAGATTGCGCCAATCGAGCTGAGAGCAGCTGGCCGTGACGTCAATAAATACTAGAATGAGAGAGCAAGACGAACTCGACAAGAAAAAGAGGAAGCATCGACCAAAAGGCAGTGTTGCCAAGTTTTGCTTTTGAAAAATCACCAAATTTTTATTGGTGTATTTTATGGACTATGTATGAATACATAATTTTATTGTAAGGATGCCGATTCAAAAATCAATGTTTTTTGCACAACTGTCGATTTCTTCTGGCATGATTGAAGGTGCTGCCACATATTTCTTTGTCACTTATGATTGTCACTGTGCCATGATTTTGTTTAAATTCTTGTAAAATTGCTTACCACACTTACGATTGCTATACATTTTTCTTCAATTTTTTTAAGATTTTCTAATTTGGTGTCTTCAAACTAAAAACAAAAGCACCAAGCACAAAAGTCAAAAATTTTCGCGTTTTGAATACCCACTAAATTTGGTGCGAAAAGCATGAAGTTGGCAACAGTGAATGTAAACAAAAGTATTTTATGACGTCAGCGATTGGGTGGATGCTGTCAAATCGACGAAGAGAGGGCTTAAGCGTCCCAATGGCGCGAATTTAATTTCGCCGCTGTATGTATCGAATAGTGTATGTACATATTAATGTGTATCAGGGTGGTCCAAAGAAAATTTTCAGAGTTAGGGTCGGGCGAATTTTTAATTATTGCAAAAGAAAATACAAAAACAAAAATGTTCACTTCGTGGCGTAAGTTGACGTGTTGAGTAATCTTTCACTATTTCTTATGGTAAGTTAAGATAAGTGTAGACTCACTGAGCTTTAATACCTGTGACAGATATCTAGTAGGAACGCCCCGTAATGTTATTATTCATATGTAGTTTTCTCTTTACTAGGTACAAAGACAAACATTAGGCTGCAGTTTCGGTAATAGCGAATGTTTATTCGCACTACATCGCTTTCAATGCATCAGCTTAACATTGGTTAAGTGGCTTACCTAAAGTACAACTGTCAAAGCGATGTCGCGCGAAAAAAATTCGCTCTTACCGCAAACGCCACCTTAGTCTACGTTTATGCCCTAGCGAATTCGCATCACGCGATGCGATCCAAATTACTCGCATCACATATTGGTATGCCGCTGTTAAACGCTGCACCATAAACACCGCCATATAATTTATTTAATTGATCGCTATTACGATTTTAATCGCATCGCGCGACGCGGTTCTGCGAGATCATGAAACTAGCCTTAGGTAACCCTAGGTATTTTATTTCGTTTTTTTTTTTCATTTTAATTATTCTTTTATAAAAATTTAGTACATTTTTTNGTTTTAACAAAAACCTTATAAATCCAAGTTTCAATGTTTGAAACACCTCAAAAATATTCGAAATATTCTAAGCTAAAGATTTCTTAACACTCCTTCGTTTGGCACCTATATGTTATAGTTTCATTAATTTAACTCGACTTTTCAGACAGGTGGCAGCTCTCCTAATATTATTTTCGAACTAAAACCTTCTTTAGCCTAAGTCATCTGACACCCATGTTGTGATAAATTTACTAAAGAAAAAAGCCTTTTCAACACCATTTTGATTGATATTCATCTTTTAACAATTCATTTAATTTATTTAATAACTTTAACTTGTTAACTCTTGAGATACCTCCGAATTTTCTAAATTTTCTAAACTGAATATTTTCTTGGCGCTCCTGCGTTTGACACACATTTTTAAATATTTCATTAACTTGCGTATTAATGCATTACTTAGTTAAATTAGACTTTTAAAACAGATGGTAACTTCAAACTAAAACAATCTTAAACTTATTTCTTCTGACACCCAGTTGCTGGGAACACATTTGAGTTACCTAATTGAACTAATTTAAGTTGTGTTTGATTTTTTAAACAGGTGAAGCCCCCACCATATTACCCACCTAAAGCCTAAGCTCTTTAATTGGCATCTCATTTTTGAAAATCGGATGAGCCTGGATAAAAAATCCCTTCGCATAATATATATATGTATATATAGTTTTTTAAAAGGTGGCCACTCTTTTCGAAAGAGTGAAACCTTATTGCACCTCCACCGCCCTTTAATTTGACAGCTCGTTTTTTTGAAATCGAAACAACGGTGCAATATCTGATGACCTGGACAAAAAAATCCCTTCGCGTATTAGATATCAGATTTGTGCAAACTTTAAACTTGTACGAGTATTGTAAACTTTTGTATTCACGCTCTGGGCTACACTCATACATGATTACAAATGTATGTATGTATGTAAAGCAAAATACAGCAATTTTTAATTAAAATCCACAACGAAAATAGAAATTCATCAAAACGAAGTTTACTATTTTGCAAATTTCTGCTAAGAATTTCGCACTCAAAGTTTAGGAAAAAGGAAAAGATTTCGCTTCGCAAATTCTCAAAGTTAGCTGGCGGAGCTTGCTTACTATGTTACATATATTGTATGCTACCCAACAAGCAATTCTACAATGGTTTTAAAACATAACTGAACCTAAGCTGAATATAAAACTATTAAATAAGCGTTTTTAGTATTAAATTTATATTTTTTTAATGCTACATCTGTGTTGATTACACGATGCTATAAAAAAAATTGTTGCATGTTATTTTTATGTCGTGTAGTAGAAGTGATAGAGCAGGTCAAAAATAATAAATTTTGCCATTAGCAGAATTTTAAATATATCCCCAAAAATCTTGTTGGATCAAAACACTTCTGATATTCGATGCTTAGAAGGCGGATAATTCATCATAGTTCATCTTACAGGAGTTCGCCCGATATTGAGGCCTTCCCTAAGTCGCTTAATTTCTAGTCAAATTTGTTGAAGAGTGTTCTCAGAGAGTAGGTGTGAGAGTCGATCTTGCAAAAAACTGACAAATATGTACTCCAATAATACGGGGAGCTTTGCGGATAATAGGAAGATGAAGCTTCACTTCAGCCGCGAGTGGTATCCACACACAACTTTTTTTTTTTAAGATATGTACGCTGGGTATAGTACAGTAGTTCACTTCCTCACTTACTCGCATAATACATATGTATATACTCTTTACTTCTCTTACGTTAGCGCGCAAAATTTGCGTCAATTTGCAACATTCACTCGAATTGCATTTAAACATTTTACAATTTTGCGAACACGCTTGCGGCCCCAGGTGTTTCATTTCGCTGCTTTACTTACTATTTTCTTCTTCGTTCACTTGATCATTCATTCACTCTTTCATTTATTTGTTCCTTCATTTAATCGAGTAAACGCCTTTGGCATTTCATTGAACGCATTAAGTGAAGTTGGTTGTTCGTTAATCAAATGGATTCTTTGTAGCCAGCATTTGTTGGATTTTCCATGGAATTTGGCAATGAGTGCAAGCAAGAGCCATTGAAAGTGTGGGCTGAAGACAGTGAAAGTCGCAGCAGCAGCAGCAGCAGCAGCAACACTACCGGAAGGCAGCAAGTGCAGAAACATTTTCTGTAATTAATTTGAAACAGCTGTTGTTTGAGGAAAATGCAGCGTTTGGCTCTGCATGCGTAACGAAGAAAAGAAGATGAGTGAAGATATTTCTTAAAGTTATTTAAATACTATTTTATATATATGTACATAAGTATATACTCGTAGATTTGCGCACTTGCTGAATTGTCACGAATTCTTACGAGTGCCTCATAGTGATTTACAATAATTTCGAGAAGTACGTACTATACATACGTGCATACCTACGTACATATTGCATAATGGGTTGAATGAAGTTATGTATGCGTAAGTATAATCAAACCAAAAGATAGGAGCTCGAATGCTCATACAATACTCATACGCCTTGTCATACCTAAGCAGTGTTGGCATACAAATATCATGCTTTGAATGCAAGGCAAAGGCGGGTATATTTCGCACGTCATTAATGGCTCATATGCTCTTCAAAGTTACGCGGAAGTGCAGTTGCGATGATTTTCAAATATACATACAGTTGTGCGTAAAATAATAGTAGTATCGCCCTCCTTTTCGACTGCATACATAGTTTATTAATGATTTTTTGACTAGTTTACTATTGATTTTGTTGAAATTTTGTATTCAGTTAATGTGTTTTGCATTCTAAGGTTATAGTATTACGAAATATTATAGATTGCCACCTATTCGAAATTAGTTACAAACTAAATAGAACTTCATAATATGCCTATCAAATGGAAAGTGTTTTGAAAATCCGCAATCTAGAAATATTTTTGAATAGGGTTGCCACACGACTTTCTATCGTACTTTAGATACAAAATTTTATATTTTACGGGTGCTAAAGGAAAGCTGCTAAACTATGCTTTGCCTATACATATATTAAGTATTCCCCTTAAGAGCTTAGTGTAAGGTTGCCACTTATTTTCGATTCTACAAAATTTTACTAAAATAGCTTAATATGGATTTCAAATGAAATGTATTTTCGAGAGCTTGAATAAATAAGTATTTTCGTTGAGTTTGTCACGTCTTTTTGATACCAATTTTTATCTTACTACTATCAACGAGCATTTTTTTGTAAATATGTATCCTTTTATACGCAGTCAATTTACGCTAAAAATATGTTCTCTTCAACCTGGCATATTTCTTAATAGCGTTGCCACCAAATTTTTGATATCAAATTCTTTTGTAAATTATTAGATTCAAAAAGTAAAAAAAAAAATTAATTTGCTTTAAAAACATCCTCTTTATAGAATCCGGAGGTACGGGCTCGGAAAAACTAATTTTGTTAATTAACATTATTTTTTCAAAGTTGCCACGTCTTTTTAATACCAATTTTTATCTTACTAATATCAACGAGCATTTTTCTTTTGTAAGTATGTATCTATGTATGTATACGCAGTAAATTTGTACTCTTTAACCTGGCGTATTTCTTAATAGGGTCGCCACCTGATATCAAATATATTTTTTTTAATTAGATACAAAAAGTAAAATTTTTTTTACTTTCTTTCAAAAACATTATTTTTATAGAATCCGAAGGTACTGACTCGGCAAAAATATTTGTGTTAATTAACATTATTCTTTCAAGGTTTTATTTTTTTATTTTGTTTCACTTAAATATTAACGCAATGAAATTTTTTTGTCGACATAATTTGTATGGAAACAGGTAATGGATAGGCGAGGTGTTAAATAAGAAGTTCCATTTACAGTTTACATAAAAAATAATTTTAAATAAGGCTGTCCAATTGACCATTATTTGATACCCAAATCCTAAAAACTTTAAAAAGTGTATGCATTCCGAGCAAAGCTTGGTCAACCTGGTACTGTTTATTAAGTTTTTATAAAAGTATTTTCATTGTCTAACAAAAACCACATAAAACGAAATTTTAACAAAACTTTAAACATTTTATTCAAAACTTTAAGAAAAATTAAAAAAAAATATATAATATTGTAGCACATTCAGTTTTAGTATAATAAAGTGCAAGTCTGATTTTTGCTAAAAAATCGCGTTGCTTTTTGGCATTTTTTTTTTTGTTTGCTGACGGTGTTATGATTGTCTTCTATACAAAAAAAATTCCACACATACGTTGTGAAAAATTCTCGGTGTCAATACCTTTTTCCGGTAGCGTATTTATTTATGGAAATCATTTAGGCAGCATTATTAAGTTAATTTTTTAAGTTCACATTTGCTGTTTTTACTATTATTACTAAAGTTCAACGAATCTCCAGATGCTGAAGCTATGGTAATTGTTTGAATTTATGTGAATTATAAAATAAATGAGTCAAACGCCACAAAAGCTAAATTTATATTTGTCTTGAATAAGCTCTTACCAGGGTCGGAATATCATGTGCATACGCTCAAAGGCCGAGGAAAATGTAGGGGTCCCATAGCGATTACCTTTTGATTTAATGTAATAAGTTTCCTGTAATTACACTGTGCAACTAAATGAGGCTAATAAAAAACACACGAAAGTGGTATGGCAATTATGAAAGTGGAAGATCTGTGGAATATTGAATCACCTACCGTTTCGACCCTAAAGTAGGGTTGCCAACAC
>NW_016166187.1:0-3654 GCF_001687245.7 Rhagoletis zephyria | reverse complement strand
ATCAATATTTAAATTAATATAAATCAAAAGTTCATTTTTTATTAGTGAGATATTCGCTTTATTTCTCGCATCTCACCATTTCAAAATCTTTCTGTGAATGCCGAAGTTGCAGGAATAGAGAGCATAAGCGAAATAATTTTAAGCAAATTTGGTAAATCTTTCTAAGTATTTTTAAAAATGCCGCCATTTTTGATCTGTGCACCCTTTGTTTTAAAGTATATTTATTTTAATATTAATATTTCTGTATAAATGTCATCTATTTTAAAACATTTCTTTCTTACAAGTGACCGTAATATATTTATATTTATAATTGAAGAAATATAGTATTTTTGCATACTATATTTTTTCCAACAGTATATAGTACACAGACCCAAAAAATAGTACAATACTATATACTAGCAGGTAGTTGGCAATCCTACCCTAAAGGTGAAAATTTTTTTACAGTGCATTACTTTTGCCCTAGTTGATTTAAATTATTTTAAAAATCTCGTATAAAACTACATTTAACATTAACCTTGTCTGTAGTAAAATTTAATGGCGCATATTTTTGTGGAACATTTTAACCCAATTTTCATCACCCGCGTGGATCGGATTAACCTTTGCTTTGGCAAAGTTTAGTAATTGAAATTTCCCCCTCTTCCTGTCGTCCTATCGATCTGAAATCCGCTAACTGATTGTTTAATCTTACCACCGTTCCTTACCAGACCAATGAGCTTTGCTCCTTTACAAGGCTGATATAGTGATCGTCGCAAGGCGCCATGTGTTTTTTACCTTTCCCACCCGTAGAGCATGACCGTGACGTAAACGTTGCTTCTCTCTCTTTCTATCAATAGCAAATTTGTTATCTTTCCACGTACTTCTAGGCTACGCTACGTACACGTCCGTGAGTAACAGCGATTTAAGTCTTCCATTGAAAGAGGTACCGGAATCGTAAATACTAAGAAGTAGTAGTTTTCAGATGAATTCCTTAGGAAGCGGTCACATATATACATATCGTCCTTTAAAGTACAAAACCGCGAAGCGTCATTCTGCAAAATCGCGTAACTGACATTTGCTGTCAAAAATTGGATTTGCTCCCACAAGCTCTTGGCTCAATCCTTATCCATTTGTCCTGAAATATACTAGCCATAAATGCGATTTCTTTATAAGAAAAGAGAACCATTTTGTAATATGAGTGTCTTTGCTCTCTAGAAAATAAGTTTTGCAACCTCACATACGCGGTTTTGCATTTTGTTGATACGCGGTTTTGTACTTTAAACGACGATATGTAAGTATGTATGTATTTTTTTATGAATTCCTTATTGCATTTTTATTACTTCCACTATATGTGTGTATATATTTACTTACATATTTATATTTGTAATGGATGATAAATACCTTTTTTTTTTATTCAACTGCATCCCAGCCACCTTTGCCCAACCACAAACAATTATAGACCATATTGTGGCATCTCGAATAAGCACATGTGTACTTACATACATACATACATACATACGTGCATACCCAACTAATTGGCATCTCGTGCGAAGCAACGCCTAAGCAAATAAACAACAATGCTTCGCATACAAAGTATCGCATTAGCGTGTGAAGACGTGAGTAATTAGCAACCAATATGTACACGTACAAATTATGACGAGCAAACAATTACATACCTACACACATACATATATACGCAAACGTAAAATGCATAAATGCGTATGTACTTGGACGTATATTTGGTGAATTGTACTCTAAGCAAGGTCGCCATTTCGGCCGAAATGTAACAACGGCTTTAACGGATAATCTAATCTGGGCAATAAGCTACCTTCGTGCCAAAATTTCAAGAAAATCGGACTATAGATACGATTTTTTCGAATTGATCGGCCCCTAGTCCTCTTAGCGGAAAAAAAGGATCCTATATGTTAATCCAGGCAATAAGCTACCTACTTACCAGATTTCAAGCAAATGGCACCAAAAATAAAATTTTTTCCAATAAGATCGAGCCCTGGTCCACTTCCCGGAAAACAGGCAAAAAGCTACCTGCGTACCAAATTTCAAGCAAATCGGGCCATAAATAAGTTTTTTTCGAATAGATCGGTCACTGGTCCACTTACCGAAAATAGGGGATTCTATATGCTAATCTGGGCAAAAAGCTACCTGCCTACCAAATTTCAAACAAATCGGACCATAATAACATTTTTTGGAATAGATCAGCCTCTGGTCCATCTATGACATGGTGGTTGCTGAAATCTATTTATATACAAAATTTCATGTAAATCAGACCAGTCGCGAGATTACCTGTTACAAAAAAAAGTACTTAATATAGATATCACCAAGGTGTATTTGTAAAATATTTGAATAATTAAAACTATGTTTGTACATTTTTTACAATTTGGTACACACAAAAAATAAGTAATTGGCAACCCTGGCTGTAAGCATATTTTAAGTGCAAGAGCTCAGAACTGAATGCAGCTAACACTTGTCCGCCAAGTGGATTTGTACTAAGGCATCCAGCCCCGGGATTCGGGATCTCGCGGGAGTCCGGGATATAATTTAATTTACGACAAAATTAAAATAGAAGGAAATTCAGAAACTTATTGTTGTGAATTTACAAATGCACCGAAATATGCAAATGCAAGATCATGTGCACAAGAAACTGAACAGCCTTAATGTATTGAAAACCTTAGCAATAAAAGTCACATGAGGTTGCCACCTATTCGTGATTAAATACAAATTAATTAAAACATCATAATATGGGTATCAAATAGAAGGTATTTTAAAAATATATACTTCAAAAATATTTTTAATAGGGTTGCCACCTATTTTGAATCGCATAATTATTTAATTTTTTCTTTAGAAAAAATGGTAAAATATTATTATTCATGGGTACCAAGAGAAGGTTCTTAAACACTTCTTTCCCTATATACAAAATGTTATCCCTTAGGATGATAGTGTAAGGTTGCCACTTATTTTCGATTCTCCACAATTTATCTTAAACATCGCAATATGGATATCAAATGAAAGGTATTGTTGAGAACTTTGGTCAGAAAATATTTTCCATAAGGGTTACCACGCTTCTATGTAATACAAATTTTTATTTTGTTAATTTCAATCAGCATTTTTTTATGTATACACAGTATACAACGCTCAAGATATGTACCATTCATTCCAGCGTATTTCGGAATAGGGTTGCCACCAAAATTTTGGAGTAAGAAATTTACTTAATAGATATCAAAATCCATTTTTTTACTTCCAAAATATTTTTTTAAAGCTATCAAAATCTTGAAAACTTTAAAAAGTATATGCACTCCGGGCAAAGCTCGGTCAACCTGGTACTACTAATATTAACAAACACATGAGTATATGTATAAATATAGTATAGTATAGTAAGTGTAAAGATGATCTCATATTTTTTACATTTTGTAGCAAGGACTGCGACTGCAATGTGAATGAATTTCAGTTTATTAGTTTTTGTTTATTCAGTTTGTAATTAGCTTTTTAAACTGATATCAAATAAANTAATATTAACAAACACATGAGTATATGTATAAATATAGTATAGTATAGTAAGTGTAAAGATGATCTCATATTTTTTACATTTTGTAGCAAGGACTGCGACTGCAATGTGAATGAATTTCAGTTTATTAGTTTTTGTTTATTCAGTTTGTAATTAGC
>NW_016166186.1:0-25045 GCF_001687245.7 Rhagoletis zephyria | reverse complement strand
ATTTGGCCGAGCTTCTCCCCCGATTCGGGTTCTGCTTCTTCATATTGCAGCACAAATTGAGAGATCTACACTCTGGCTCCACCTCCTAAAAATGTTTTTTTATGGCATAAGTACACCCGGAGGTGTGCCTACCAAGGGCAACCGCATTTTGAAAACACTTTTTTATGTTGCTGGACCAGAAATTGATAAATGGGCCTACCGAGTGGCACTACGAACATCTAAACACAGAAAACCCGGTTTTTATAATTTCAAAATCGGAAAATCGGCTTTTTTCAAATAACACGAAACCCAGTTTTGGAAAAAAGGCGTATAGCCGAACACCCTATGATATCATCTGTAAAAAATTTAAACTTACTGGCCTTGAAAGATAGAATACTAAAACTAGAGCTAACTCCTGTGACATTTGGCCTCCCGCCAACTCCTCTAAATTACAAAACTCTTGGCGCGTTAAAATTGACTCTCATCCCTCTGTGCCCAGGTATGAAGAAATTCAACAAAATTTTTCTTTGACCAGCACTAACTCTACGAGTTTATGAATTTAAGTATACGAATAAGTTTCTATAACACATATGTCAAATGTATCAGATTACAAATCAAAAATTTTTCGGATTTTTGTGATTCCAAAAAAAATATTACTTTTTTATGCTAAAAAAAAATGTGTTTAAAATATTGAAATTTTATGTGTTTAGGCGCGTCTGCTAACACCAGGCGCCTAAATACATGCTATGTACTGCTGCATGTGCAAAAATTTCATTTATGCAATTTAGGAAATTTTTGCACATGCACTTCTCAACTGCCATGTAATTGAACTTTCTTAAGTTCTAATTAGATGGCACTTCAAAGTATGCTCGGCCTAGTCTGATGCATCCTCCGGACACTGCTTCCGGAGCATTTTGCGGACTCTGCATGGCTTACAACCGTGCAGAGGTGGTAAACGAACTTTACCATTGGCCACAGTGCCTACCCACCATTTTTGAACCAATAAATATTTTTTTTATACACATACATGCAAACATACTGGTCTCCCCTCTCACTGAGTTATTCATTATGTATGTATATATTTTTAACAGCCACCCTAATGTATGTAGGTACATATGTATAGCGTATAAGCTTGTAAGGTTCACGTATAATATCTAGTTGTAACTTTTCATAATGTAAACTGCGCATGTGCACTGTGTTCGCGCCAGCATTGTCGCCCATTCGCTTAGTTAAATGGAACCTAGAAAATTTATTGCTGTCGTTGTATAATTTTCTGTTGTTGTGTATATGTATGTACATATGTAGCTACATATGATTACATGCGCACATTTTTACGTTTTGCATAACTTCATGTAGTAAACACATAAAATATTTTACATACATATGTATGTATGTGCATTAGGGTGGTCCAAAACAAGTAAAGTCGGAATTTTAACGCTCTCACAGCCTAGGATTGTTCTATATCGAAAAATATACCCCTTTTTTTAATCAAAAAATATTTAGAGGTCAATACCAGTTCTACAAAAAGTTGTACACGGAAAACTTTGAGCGCTGTGAGCGGCCCCTAAATATTTTTTTATTTAAAAAACAAAAAAAATAAGGGTATATTTTTTCGATATAAAACCAACCTAGGGGGTGAGAGCATTAAAATTCCGACTTTAATTATTTTTGACCACCCTAATGTACATGCATAGGCACATTTTAAATAATACACAAGTACTAGTTTTTTATTCACATCGTCACGAACTTGCACTACGTACAACAAATGTCCGCAAGTACGAGTACAACTTTATTTTATTATTGTCGTTTAACTCCTTAATCTTTTTTATACCTTTTCCAATTTTTTCTAACAAATTTGTTTCATTGCCAACACAAAATCGTATGCATATATGTACATATGAACATAATTCTTGTTTGCTAAGCTACTGTTGCTGTTTGGCAATTGCAAGGGACTTTTTCGCTTCTTTATTCTTTAGAAACTTCATTCTTTATTTTACTAAACATTTTTTATGACTAAAAGAAATAAAAAAATAAATAAAAATAGTGGCAAAGCGTTGTTTTGCGTTCTAACCTTTTTCAACCCGAACTCATTTTTTTTTTTTTGTCCACTTCGAAACGCATTATGGCACACTGGCGACTCATTTCAGCGCTCATTAGCGCATTACTCAACGTTTTGGGTGACCGCTTGAAGCTTGAAGCTTGAAGCTTTGCATACTTATATTTAGTGGTGTTTTGCAAGTTGTTGCCGCTTATTAGGTTGAACGCCTGACCGTTAGACCTTTTGTTGTTAGTAATAAAGCATAGTTTGTGCTCATTGAACCTGCTCCGATCGGAGTGACGAAGTTAAACGCACTGTGAAGTGGATTCAACCAAATGGCACGAAGCCATCAAAGCGTTTTTGGAGTTTGGAAATTATGCTAATGCTTATACAAACATACATATATAAACACAAATGTAGCTGCTAAATATTTCAGATCGAGTTAAGAAGCTTGTTAAAGCTACTTTAAACACCTTAGTATTTGTATAAGCATTTCGAATAAAAAAGGTCACAACCTCGCCAAGGGCACGAATGTTACAAATTTCTCGTAGATACTTTTATTAAGTGCAACGGGGTATAGTCGTTCTTCTACTCAATCCCGATTATGGTGGCGTACAACCAGGCTCAAAGTCACAGCGTCTACTATGTTAAAGTGGCTACAAAGTAGTGTGTGTCTAGGTATTATGGGCGTCATTAGTACAACGTTGGCAGCGAATCTTAGTGCTTTGCCGGATTAAGTATCCCTGGATTTAGTGATCCAAGAGGAAGCAATGAAGCTGGTGTGCCGACTGGATTCCTTTGGATTGTGGCACGAACCGCAGAATTCAGGGCACAGAGAGTTGTTTAGAAGGTTGTCAGAGTTTTTTGGTCCAAAATGATAAACTGATGCCTGGAGACTATTTTGGAAGAGGATGCGACTTTCCTACTAGGAAGTAGTGAGGGCTCTGAAACAGAAAATGTAACTGAAGCTAGGAGCTAGCTGGAGATGGGCAGCTTGAGGATAACTTCAGAAACTTTTCTGCTTTCGGTATATTGATAAGAGGCTTTCAATTGGAACATTTTACGTAAGTTGAGACTGGTAATGATACGGGATACTGCGGTATTCAATACAATGAACTAGTTGACGAATTGGCGAACTGCCGTTCTCTAAAACGTGAACGGAGGCAATTATAGCGCTAAGCATAGCGGGAACTCTCAGGTGCATTAAGGATCTTCTGAGCAAGGCTCACGAGAACCGTTGGTACAATATTAACACCTGCAAAACAGTAAAGTGTTTACCGAAAATGACTGGCTGGTTACGAAATTCCTACCCACACAGAATAGGAGTGAACTATGATTCTTTATAGGTCTGTTAACGGTAAATCCATTTGGACGACATATGGTAGCCATAAGTATAATCGACGACGCATTGTATTGAGCATCGACCATCTGCATCTTGCTTCACTCGACAAACTATTAAGGAAGATAAAGTTGCTTCGGGTTTCCTGTGACATAGTTTCAAGTGGAAGCTGGCAAACTTGAAATATTGAAAGGGCACTTCTCAGAAATATTCAAACTTTGACGTCGTTGGAAACGGCGAGTATGTCAGACGATGGCCCCTGGCTTGGCCAAGTCGCTCGGATGGACACCGATGTTCCAGCTCTGAAAGTCGGAAGCCGCTGGTGGTAGCAGCAGAAGAGGGTGGTTCCCACTGCGATGGAAAGACCAGGTGGAGAAGGACTTGGCATTTCCAATTGGCGTCAGTTGGCGTCGGTTACAGCGCCAAATAAGAAGAAGAAGAAGAAGGCGGTACAAAGGAAATGAGTCGAATGGGTGGGTCGATATGCTAGCTAAAACGGGTGTAAACTTACCACCGATGCAACATACCAGGCACAATCCCAAGACAGAATTAGACATGGCAGAGATATCGGAGGTTAAATCCTTGTAAAATGAGTAACACCTTGCAGCACAGCCAAGCTCTAGTTTCGCTCTTAGATACTACAAACTATATGCTAACAACTTCTAAGCCTTGATTCTCAGATACTAGTTGGCGTGCTTAAAGGACACTGTCTTAAAGCAACTCATAAGGTTTAGAGCGGACTGGCACAGAATGAAAAACTGCATGCCATGTAGCGAATGTAACTCCAAAAGCACCGCTGTTCCGCCTTCTTCCCCCACTGATGAAAATTACAAACCATCAATTGTTTCCAAAGTGATAAGTATTTTTTTTTATCTAACAATAATATGGAAAAGCCGTCTTACCAAACGGTTTATAACAATATTGGCATCGTACAAACGTCCATGCATTCATAAAAGCAGAGAAGATTTGCCAGCAGCTTCAAAAATTCTAGAAAGGCAACGCAAAGTCAATCAACTCTGTACAAAACGGCAGCTTATCTACTACATACATAAGTATTAGGGTGTTGGATTATTCGTTTTTTCCCAAAACCGGTTTTCGTGTTATTTGAAAAATGGTAATTTGAAAAAAAAGCGAAAAGAAAAGAAAACATGAATTGAAGGAGAAGCTCGGAAAACCTTTAAGCGCCAAACATTCATTAATTGGAATATGTGATATACTTTTCATCCTCAAATAACCTAGGCCAGTGCTCGTCAAACTTTTGAGTGTGGCGGACCGGCTGCAGTTTTTCTATTACGTCGGGGACCGGTACCTTTTTTTATTGATTATTTTTCGTTTACGATCATCTCACATATGTATTAAAATTTGTTTAAATGAATTTCTTTATTAGCCGGGTGTCTATATATGACCTATTACCATTTAATGATAGCAGATATTAGCGATTTTTTATGAATGTTTAACAAATTTAAGTTGTTTTTATTATACAAGTTGTATATAGCCTCATTAAACAGTAATATAAAACATCAAAAAATCGTTGTCCATTTCGCGACGCCCTTTGCGGACCGGCGACTTATGGCTTACGGACCGGCACCGGTCCGCGGACCACCACTTTGACGAGCACTGACCTAGGCAATAATTTGAAAACTATTTACGTGCTTCCTTTAAACTGGGAAAAGGTCTTGAAAACTTTGAAAAACTCCCAACTTTTATTTAGAGGTCAAGATTTGTATGAAATGAAAAAAAACCGGTTTGTTCGATAAAAAAAAAAAATCCGGTTTATTCGCTATTCGATAAAACAATATTAAAAAACAGAACATCTAAATAAAAATACCGGTGGTAACCGGTTTGGAAAAACCTAGTCGATCCCGTTAAAAGTATTCCCACTAATATTACCTACAAATAATAAACTAAGTATGTAGCTATATACATATATATGTATGTACATATTACTGTCATCATAGAACTTAGATCAGCTTAGAAGGTGGAATGAAATTCATAAACGTGGGTTGATAATGTGGAATTTAGCGTTAAAAAATACCACATACACATTAGAGATGCCGTTTTTTTAAATCGATTAAATCGAAGATCGATTAATCGAGCCCTTTCGATTCGATTTTTTGTCGATTTATTAGTTCCAATTCGATCCGTGAATCGAACCAAAAAAATTCGATTTGATTCGATTTTTCATCAATTGATGCATATTGATCTACTCTTTGCCCTGGAAAATTTATAAAATTTTTTAGAAAGTTCTACAAAAAGCTGGTACAAAAAATGCAGGCTTGGCAACTCCTACCTTTCCAACTTGAGAAAATAAAGCCCAAAGAATTCAATGACCTGCTTCTCTTTCTTCTCCGACTGCAGGACTCATCAGGGAAACTCTATATAAAATTATGGGTAATAATACTACAACAAAATCTTCAAAAATTGGAGTTTCAAACTTTATGGATATTTTCGTTAAAAAGTTGCATACCCTAATTGCCTTCTTTAAACAAAAAAAAATCGAGTATGCCGTTCTATAGCCCATTGAATTTTTGGTGTCAGGGCTTAGAGTTGATTTTTGGCGATTTTTTTCTTCACGCTTAAGTTCCATATAAAAAAACAATTTCGCGCTATGGAGGAAATGAGCAACATATTCGGTGGAAAAAATTGACACGAGATCAAAATTGTACTCTATTAAACTAAGATTCAATGGCCTACAAAACTACATACCTAAATGTTTTTCCAAAAAGGGTAATTAAGGAGTGAGATTTAGAATTAGCAAAAACAAAGAAATTCAAAAATTGTCCGTATTGCAAAAAAACAAAATCACATAACATCACAAACTGAAGCTTTATTGGGCGACGGTATGAATAATCTTACATTTTTTCTTCTAATTATTTATGGATTGTTGCCTGATAGCTTTTGGATAAGTTTTAACAATTAATTGCAATAAATGTTTGTAATTTCATTGTTGGTCAGATCGCTGTGTTTTGTTTCTTTATAGAAATGAAGTAAAATATATGAATCGATCTTGAAGAATCGATTTATTTTTTAACGATTTCTTCATGCATCGATTATTTTTATTTCGATTGGAATCGATTCAAAAATCGATTTTTTTTTTATTTCGATCTGTTATTTCTAATACACATATGAAAGTAGTACAATCAATTTTTACAAAGTGGCATTTCATTTGATATAAAATTATTATGTAAGCAGCGCTCATTAGCATACAAATAATCAACTCTTTCACGATTGTGTAATGCTTCTCCCAGCGGTTGTGTGAGTAGACTAATTCACAGTTTGCTTCTCTTATTGTTTGTGGAAGTGGTCACAATGCTTTTTTATAGCTACCAAATTTCAAGCACTTTTTCTGTCTGCATGTCGGATAATAGTGGCCACAAATTTGTTTAGAATATTTCATTATAAAATGCTTCTTTGGCACTTTTGAGCATAATTTTAAGCCCGTTAGGTTTTGTAGCTGCTGTAATGATAACTACTGTTAAGACCGAGTTTATTGTTTTTTTTTTGTTTTGTATTTTGTGGAATGCTATTGTTGATTTCAACTTTTTTAACTTCCAAGAAAGGAGGAGGTTATCAGTTCGTCGGAAAATTTTTTTTATTTATTTTTTTATGTATGTTATCGCATAACTTTGGACCACGTCAACCGATTTCGATAATTCTTTTTGCATCGGAAAGCTAGTGTCTCAGAGGTGGTCCCATATAACTCTTAACAGTTCAGCAAAGGCGGAGGAAAGCTTTTCTCGTTGTGGTATCATTTAGGGCGAATTTCGCTGCTATTTGTCAGCCACAATTACCTACTTTTGGAAAAACTCTTTCATTCAAAAAGTTTATGTACTTGGGTGATTAACTCGGTTTCTTCAAAATCGGTTTAAACCGATTTTTTTAAATACTTTTAAGTGGTATGAAATCTTGGTTTTTCGAATATCGAGTAAATCGAATCGAATTAACCGGGGTTTCATCTAGTTTTTTCATAAACCGGAATCTAAAAATTCTAAATATTTGTTTTGTTGAAAGTACAACTAAAAATTTTTATTAATCTTATATCTAAATACTGAAAATTTCCAACTTGCGAAAATTACTTAAAAAATAAAAAGAAAACCGAACGAAAATCCTGCATTGAACTGATGTGAGTGCGCATTTGAGGTTGTTAGCATCGTTGCAGCATCTTATTCAGATCGGACTGAAGAGTTTAACCTGCTCTAATATCCAGAATGGAGTTGTGTCAAAGTACCTCGGGCCGAATCATGAAGAAATTTAAGCGGCCAGAGTTGGCGAAGATGGTGATTGATTCTTCAAAGCTTTGTTTTAGCGATCTAATCTTGTTAAAGCTATACCTATTTTTAATCGTCATACTCTATTGTAATTTTGGTCATGATTTCTGACTAAGAGTACACTGAGAAAATAGTTTGGTTACGTCAAATAAATATGTTTCGCTCAACGCATGTTTTGGTAATAGTTACATTATTTTGTTATAGGAGAAATATATTTAGCTGACTCTTTTCTCAGTGTATATGGAAAATATGTAAAACAAAGACGGTTTATTCGGTTTTTCTCAATTTCGAAATGGGAACCGGTTTTTTAAATTGCCATTTTTGGCATAACTCTATAACCTCCTTTGTAAAAAATCCGGTTTTCTTAGTATCACAATGGGAACCGGTTCTAATCAAATTGCCATTTTTCGATTAACTCCATACGCGGTTTTCGAAAAAATATGAATAATCGGACCCATAATTTTTGATGTTCTTACTAATACCTACGGATTTTTTCACACACACTTTTAGCGCTTAACCCCTTCAGGACCACGGGAAACACGTTTCCCAAAAAGTTCTGCATTTTGGCGGTTCTGTACTAACGTTTTCATAATTTTATTTTACAATTAAAAAAAAAAACATTTAAAAACAAAAGTACCAAAAATTTGGAAAATAACACAGGACAACATTGATTTTGGTGCGGTAAATGTTAAAGCTATTTCTAACACTTTTACCTAATTTTTCCCAAAATCAGGAGATGATGGAAACTTTGCACTTACGGGTTCTTATTCAGCACCAAAAAGTCTATCAACAGCTTTAAAATTTTCCGCACCAAAATCTTTCCATTTTGTTGGCCTGTGTAATGTTTCACCACCTATTTATTTATTTATTTTAAACATTTTTAGTGATTTTAGGAAAAGTAGGTTAAGGAAAACCCCTGAATTTTTATCAAAACTATTCATTTTCCATATTTTACAAAAATTGGAAAACAATACTTTCTAATTTGTTTTGAAAAAAATATGAATTTCAATTTTACCTCGATTGTTTGTGTACATAATACTATTTTTAATTTTTTCTTGAATAAAAAATAATAAATTTTTAAAAATATAATATGTAATAAAAGAGTTATTTAACCAAAATGATAAATGAAAAAAATATTTTTGGGTAATGAGTGTTTTTTGGAAGGAATAACTTTTTTGGGGAAAATTGTTTTCATCCCTAAAATAAAAATAAAAACTTTCATTTAGTACAGTTTTAATATTAGATAATATTTTTTTTTTTTGAGAAAATGATAAAACATATATATTTCTTGAGAAACATTTTTTTTTATTTTTTTTGGAGATTTTGGAATAAAATTATTTTTTTTGGAAAAATAGACTTCACAAAAATTTAAAAAACCTTAACAACTATTGCAAAACCTTATTTTTGGGATTTTTTTTTATTTTTGTAGAAAAAAACATGAAATTACCTCATTTACGTCTAGATATTTTAGGAAAATTAAAAAAAAATGTGTATATATATTTAGAACCAAAATTATTTTTTAAAGAAAAAATATGAATGACAACTTTACATTTGCATTAGCTTTTCTTTTGACATCGCAATCTGCAATTTAAGTCATAACTTTGTTCTTAAACAGGTTTATGGTCCTGAAAGGGTTAAAATCGGTAATAAATATTTAACAAAAGATGGTCAGGTAGTAGAAATCAAGTTTACCTTTTATATGAGTATTTACTCGTACATATTTATTGCTGTTGTTTCTATAATTTATGTTTTATTATTTTTTTATAATTCATTTATTTTGTTCATTCCGTTTTAACTGCTTGGTATTCACAACGTTTCCATCATTTAGCCAAAAGATTTATTGTTTTTTTTCTTTTTGCCATCACATTCCTTTTATCGTCAAACATATGCAGATGTGCCGTTTTATTAATTATAGGCCAGCACTTACGTACGTACATATGGATGTATGTATCTATTTGTAAATGTCCGTAAACACTCCCCTCGCTTTTTTTGTGTGCTGCCGCGTTTTTATAAGCAACCTTCTTTTACACAGTTATACCCATTATTTTGCGATCTTGATTTGTGTGACTTTTAATTCTCGTTTTATATTCATATTAGTTATTGCAGTTGTTGTTGCTGCTGCATTATTACGGTTTCGTAATCGTAGCTTAAAAAGCACATAACAAACACGGTTATTTAGCTACGGTTCTCGTAGCCCGTTGCTTGCCACACACACACAGACACGCGCGCGCGCACACCACAAAACGACAACGCGGCCCGCACGGTACATGGCGCGGCATAGCATTTGGCTAAGCGACGACCAAGACGCGGTCGCGCCATACCTAATCGCGCCGATCAGCACCCGCAAAACATTCACAACAATGCCAGTCGATGAAGTAACAACAAGAAATGCAAAAAGCCGAACAATAATAACACAAACAACAATAATAATGATAATAATATAGAGCGCCAACAGCGCTGTTACACCTGTTACGTTGATGCGGCTGATGGCGGTAGTGGCGGTGGCGGTTGCGGCGACTGTTGCTTTTTTCGCGCAGGTTATTTTAATTTAAATTTTGCTATTTGATTTTATTTTACAAAGTAGTTCTCACAGACATACACACCTATTCATGCATAGCAAATATACGTTTGTTTGTATGTATGTATGTAGTATTTATATTCACTTGTAAAGCGTTTTACACGATTAGCGAGGGCGCGCGCGCGCAGGCGCATTTCAATTTGTACTACGCTAATGAGCGCGGTGCGGTTGTGGTTCACTGTACCTATATAATTACTTATGGTTTATCCATATATATGTACATATGTAAGCGTGCGGCATATTTGTAGCACACCTTGAATTGTTTTGAAGAAGCAGGCAAAGTTACGCGTTCGTATAACTTTGAATTTAAACAACCATCGAAGACGGAAAAATTACTACGCAAATAAAGACGACGACGGCACCGCCATCCGCGCTGACACACTGTAAGAAACTGAAAAGCTCAACTCAAAGTAAGCGCTTGTGAAGGCTCCCAGAGTGGACGCTCAGCTGCCATCATGTGTCTGTCTTGCCGCCGCTCGCCATTGAGTGCGTGAAGTGGTGTGGTGTGGAGCGGCATGTTAAGTTGAGTTATGTTGTGCGCTGTGGTGTGGTTGCGCTTTGGCCATAAGCGTTGAAGAGGTTTTGAAGTTGGTTCACATACTCGCCTCAGTGCGCCAACAATTGAACTAAGCGAAGCGAAACGTAGCAAAGCTGGGGCGAAAAGGAAAAACAAACCGAAGCAAAGCCAATAAGTAAGCGTTTAGAAGGTAAGTCGCGCGACGAATGAGCGTGTGAGCGTAGCAGCGCGCGACAATGCTTGCCATGTTGATCGACTTTGTGTGAGCCGAGCGCTAGCGCTGGCGCTTGTGCTGGCATTAAAGCTAACGCTGTCGCGTTAACAGTCGGCAATGAGCGATTTGTAAGTTGCAGGTTGTCTGTTGTTACTTATTTAGCCACTACATAAATTTATTTATTTTTTATGTGCTCAAGTTGTTGGTTGAACTGTTGAGGTGTTGATGGCACTATTGTTGTTGTGTTGTTGTGTAGTTCATGTTGCTGTTGTAGCTGCGGTTGGCCTCTTCGTTGTCATTTACTTGGCTTACTTGAGTTCGAGTTTTGTTTTGTGGTGGTCTATTGTGCTACGTTACTTGTTACCTTGGCTCACTGTTGTTTTCTAACAAAAAAAAAAAAAAAAAAAGAAATTGAAACTTTCCTACGTTTCACCTGAACGTGCTGATGCGGTTTAATGCAGAATTCGCTACACTTGTGTCAATGTTGGAATTAAAATTTTATACGAAATGAAAGCGGAAATTATTATTCATAATAAAGTATGTACATTCTCACATGCAGACATACCTGTTTATGTATATAAATATATCTTCCTCTTATTGTCATTTACTGATTCTATGGAACGGAAACTCAACGTTTTTGGTTTTGTTAATCCCTCAGCAGACATTACTTTTGGTTAGCTTATGTCGCATTGGATTAAGTAGATTAAATAAGGTTCAGCTCAGTTGAGCTATTTTAGGTCTAATCTAAGATTTCAATAAGAGTCACTGAGGTCCTTTGCGATTATTCCCAATGTTATCGTCATTATGTACATAAAAACTTCCCGATCTTTTATAGAATCTAGTCACCACTTTCAACAAGATCGCGTACACTAAATTGATCTTCAACATGTGATCTGTCATAAGCATCAAGATCCACAATGGAAGTAATTCCTCTTCATCCCAACATCGACTGAAAACTTTTTCTCAATAGACTTGTTTACCAGGAAGTACAAGATACACATTGTGGCTCTTCCCTCGATCGCGGGTGTCCGTCTGCAGCTCTTAGACAGGGTTAAGTACTTAGGCTTGATCCTGGATAAGAAGCTTCCGTGGAAGCCTAACATTAAGGAAAGTTCAAGAAAGAAGGCGTCGGTTGCCTTGTACTTCTGTATGGGAGCTATTGGTAAAAGAGAGGTTAACTGCCTCGCAAGTTCGACACTCGTCCCTGAACAGATATATTAATGCGCTTCCGAAATGGCTCCCAGAAGCTCATTCTCTACCTACATTCCCTCCACAGAGGTCTGGGTAGGGCGGAGTTACTGGAAAAAGGTAGCGGTAAACTTCTTTCAGGACGGATCAAAACTTAGAGACTGGGTTGGTGGAGGTGTCTTCTGTCGGGAACTCTCCATCAAAACTATGTTTCAAGCTGTCTTTCAGGCAAAAGTAGCTGCCATCAAGGAATTGGTAGGGTTGGTTAGGGAGATTAGCATGTACTCGGATAGTCAGGCGGCCATCAGGGCCTGCTATGATTGGGCGCTCGAAATCAATAAGGGAACGTCGGAGGTATTCTTAGTAAGGCTAGTTTGAGTGCCGGGTCACACTTAGACATTAATTAGGTTGTCCATTGTGTTACCACACTAAACTAAACTAACTAAAGACACTCAGTGTTAAAACTAAGAGATGCGCTGGGTGCTCAGAACAAAGTTCCGCATGGCATGGTAAACTACACGCCAGTAGTCAGGCTAAATGTTTTGAATAAAAGAAACGACACGATATTTGTTCAATGCAAAATTAATTCTGGACACCTGTCTGGCGAATTTCAAGCATCCACACTATTTAATACCAACTCTGGTCTTTGGTAATGACTTCTCTACAAGAATATCATCGATGAGCGTATAGGAAGAAGACTGGGTACAGAAAATATACACTCTATCTCTATTGCACTCTATCACAACATATTTATTCCGATGGGTCGAAATGCTACCAAAGGTTAGTAAGTGGTGTATAACTATTCTAAATACTGGTCTCCAAATCTGAGTATTGAGTTCTCATACCAAATTTCAAGCTGAACTTACAATCAGGAAGAAGGTCACTTGCTAACTGCTCAGCTCAGATCTAATTTTGCTGGCATTAACTTTTTTTGAGATAACAAAGCCACCATTACATCTTTAGAAAGCTCTGCGTTCTAGCACACTCTTAACAAAGGTATTTTAGGTGCCAAGACATAAAGGCAATTTGAGTAAAACTGCGAAGTGCACGAACTTGTAGTGTCAGTTACCTGCTTATCGATTGTATTCGCTTCCTACGAAGCGGGTGTACCGCTGGCATCGCGCAAGCTCTGCCATAGGAAAAACTCCTTCGAGCGGGTTAATAAAAGATGCTGGACCAAAGTGCGGTATAGCAGGACCAATCAGTCTTAGGCTCGATAACAACAGAACCCACGGTCTTCTACAATTGGAATGCTGCCAACTTCGAGAGGTTCATTACGGACTACTGCCAGCAGAAATCTAGTCAGTTAATTCGCGAACTCTTCTATTTCACCTCTCTTCTAGTGGCGTAAAAATACATATATTTGTCCTAAATACTTTATTCCAAAGGACAGTTATTTTTCCCAAGTAGCTGTCCCTTGACTTTATATATTTTTCTAAGAATCGCACACTTGCTACTGGAATTTATCGCAAGAAGGACCGAGAGCGCTACAGAAGCTTTGCCGAGGGTGGAAGGCAAAAACCCTTTCCATTTTGCTTTTGGATGCGTCCATCACCAAAGTGAGCCCGAAGAAAATAGCAGGCCTTTACTCAGCCATTTACAGCTGATGTGCGATGTATACAAGCATACATACTATGTATATACGCAATAAGAATGTGTACTGTATTTTTACTTTAGGTGTTTAGGAAAATAAAAATATTTTGCTAAAGTGAAAAATCTTAAATTTTTTTTTTTAATATTTCGAAAAAATTTCTTACCCGTTATCAACCACCAGTTTTTTTCTTTTTTTTTATAGCATTTCCCCAAGTGTTGCGACGACTCAAGTGCTTATTTACTTAAACAAATATCCCAACAAGCAAAGTATGCATGNAATTGTATAGCATTCAAGTATTTTTCGCATTTAACTTTAAGTACCAAATCAAACTTTAACATTTAAATAAACATAAGCAAGTACGTATATGACTTTATGTTGTTGTTTAGCCATTTGGCAACAAATATCAAACGACAAAGTCGAAGTCACAAACACCAAAACAGCTGCAAATAAATATGCAACACGCCGAACAGCACCTGAGCGCTTGAATGTGGTAAAATGCTGGCATGAATATATATAAATATATTTAAGTGTATATATGTACACATAAAAGTGTGTATGTGTGCCTGACTATGAGGGGAAGTCAAGCGCCGGTGATACTGGCGGAGCTGGGAGCGGAATGAAGGTGGCAAGGCAAGCAGTCTCCACGGCAAGTAGCTGCGACTGTCAATGCAAACATGATGAAGGCATGCAACATGCAACAACAGCAACAGCAACAGCAACAGCGTCAGCTAGAGTCCCAGCAATGCCGACAGCAGTAGCTGGAGCGGCAATAGCGCAACAACAACAACACAACAACACAACAACAAGGCCCAGTAGTAATAGCAAACGCTGCTGTCACAGCAATAACAGCAAAAACAATACGCCGCCGCGAAAAAGTTGCAGCTCGCATGCAACAGTTGCGCTCAGTTGTATTTTGACTACCGTCGTGCGCTGGCTGCAGTTTNACGTATATGACTTTATGTTGTTGTTTAGCCATTTGGCAACAAATATCAAATGACAAAGTCGAAGTCACAAACACCAAAACAGCTGCAAATGAATATGCAACACGCCGAACAGCACCTGAGCGCTTGAATGGAAAAATTCTGGCATGAATGTATATAAATATATTTATGTGTGTATATGTACACATAAAAGTGTGTATTTGTGACTATGGGGGGAAGTCAAGCGCTGGTGATACTGGCGGAGCTGGGAGCGGAATGAAGGTGGCAAGCAGTCTCCACGGCAAGTAGCTGCGACTGTCAATGCAAACATGATGAAGGCATGCAACATGCAACAACAGCAACAGCAACAGCGTCAGCTAGAGTCCCAGCAATGCCGACAGCAGTAGCTGGAGCGGCAATAGCGCAACAACAACAACAACACAACAACAAGGCCCAGTAGTAATAGCAAATGCTGCTGTGACAGCAATAACAGCAAAAACAATACGCCGCCGCGCAAAAGTTGCAGCTCGCATGCAACAGTTGCGTTCAGTTGTTGTATTTTGACTACCCTCGTGCGCTGGCTGCAGTTTATTTTGCATTTTTTTCGCTTTTGCTTTTCTACCTTTGGCTTTTTTTGTTTTGGCTTGCATATTTTTGTTTTGATATTCATTTTGGCCAAACCTCAGAATTTTTGAGGTGTAGCCTGGCGTTGGATACTTTTTGACTGCGCGCAAAGGAGGTAACAAAAAACAAGCGTGTGTATGTAAGCCCGCCAACTTTGCACACCAAACTCGGGGCAGACAAGTCGCAGTGGCAACAGCAAGCAGCACTGTTTAGGCGATCTTCAATGAGTTTTTGTGGTTTTGTTATGAAGCCCACTTGTTTTGGAGTTTTTGTATTTTTTTTTAATTTTTTATTACCATCTTTATTACTGCTTTGCGGTTAACAATGTTGCAATATAACAAATTCGATTATGCTCCTTTGGCCTTTCGTGCTTTTTTGTGTGTGCTTTGAAGTCTTGCTCCGAACTCTGTGTTGAAGTTAAGTTTGTAGACATTTTTTGGGACTGAATGTTGTAGATCTCGAAATAACGCAAAATATCAGTCCTTCTTGGTTGCGAGATACATTGGGTTCCAGGTAGCTGGATGTTATGATTTGTTTATGACGACGAGTACCGGATACGATAGAGCGATGAGCTATATGAACTTTAGTTCAGCAAATCAAACTATAGCAGCTACAGTGGCTAAGCCATGTCTTACGAGGAAGTGATCCAGCCCTGAATGCATTCGATGCGGTACCACTGGTGGTAGCAGGGGAAGAGGCGAGAAGGCCTGCTCTGCGTTGGATCAGGTGGAGACGGATATATCTTAACTTGGTCTTTTAACTGGCGCCAGACTTCTAAAAGGAGGAACGAATAGCTTATTATGCTGAACTCGCCCAAACTCGCGTAAATGGGTTTAGCGTCAATAAAGAAGAAAAAGATATTCTAGGTATCATATTTAAGGATAAGTTGGTAAGATGTTCTAAGTAGAGAACGTCGTTAAATGATGGCAAACCGTACGATCTGAATGGGCGATTATACTCGCAGCATACAAGTCTACTTTTAGGGAAAGCCAAAAATGAGCTTTTGTTCTCATAGCCAGAGTTGAAGCTGAAGCGATGCTCATAAGAGTCGCTCATGACCAGCTGAGACGAAACCTTGATAACCAGTTGTGAAAAACCTATCCAAATTTCGACCACTGCTGCAGTTCCGACATAATTTTTGTGGAAACTGTATCTAAATATGCCCCCTAGAGAACATCATTCCCCAGCTCACTTTAGCTTCAGCGGCCCCCTGATGTAAGTTCCGGTTACTGTCGATTCCCTAAAGCTTTTCTGGGAAGGCTCTTCGATCGCTTCCTAGGACCTCTCTGAATAACTCTTAAACATAATGATATGGACGAACAGTGGGTTGGAGTTTCTTGTTCTCTCGCAATGCCGCTAAAAAAAGTACTCGATTTTCGTCGAGGCTAAAAAAACAATAATTATGAACTCAGCGGAACCCAGCGTCACGCGTGAAAAAAATGTTGCAGGGCTAGTCCAGTTATATTTGATCTTTTCGACAGTTAAGGAAGGAAGTGGAAAGTAGTTGACGTAAGCAGATAGGTTAGGGTAAGGAGGTTGCGCAAACCAGCGACACACTCAAGAAAGCATGGGTAGTTTTTGGTACCACTACGTTACTGCTAAGGTATACCGTAAACACTACTCACCAAGAACGAAAAGCTACTTCGGGTATTCAAGAATTGCTGAGATGATTTCAGCTCGTCGTCCTCCAAACAAATGCAACAGTGAGGATCGGGTGTGATAGGGTCCTGCGAATACACCCACCAGAATTAAGAGTTGCGGCATGGTGTGCTGAGGAGATCGCTTACTCGCCTCTGGTTCATCCTCGATCAGAAAGACCTTGCAGTAGCAAACGACTTGATTTCAGCCCACTGTTTGATAAGCTGACACGAGGCCCATCGTCCTAGATTAGTGCTAGCCATATTATGCTCAGTTTCCTGCAATCACACTGTGACACGTATATAAGTTTCACTAGGGAATATTAAGTAGCGTCCGTAAGAGAGGTTGCCCATTCCCAAACTAGCTTTCAGTAGGCCTAAGGCCCTACTCGCCGCTAGAATGACAGACAGAGTGAATGGGACAGAGAAAGATTCCGAACCCACAATCGCGGACGATTTTGGAAGTAAAGTGGTCTCTCGACGAACAAAAATCTAGCTATATCTTATTATGCTGATGTTTTTTTGTAGTGGCGAAACATGAAACAACCGATGAGTTTAGAGTTAGAAATAGATAAAGCAAAGTAATATTTGAGCCCACAGTAATTTTCATAACTGGAACTATCTACCAACTTCCTCTACATACAAGTATGATCAAGCGCCGACTGTCAGTGGTATTGATTTTATTATCGTGTCCGATAATAGTAAGTCTTTCGGGGAATAGCATCGGACAACGTCAGACATAACAAATCCTGCGACTTACCGAGTAAACCGGGTTTAGTCGTAGAAAGGCCAACGACGTACAAGGCGGAGGCCGCATTTCTTCTCCCTGGTCAGACTAATCCGGTGCATGTGAGGGTGGGGATGTCTTAGAGCAGTTTGTTGATGGCTCTATTCAAAAGACTTATTTAATTTCTAACGAAAGGATAGCCTTAAAGCGCGATCTCAAACAGGTGTTTAAGGTTCCCTACCGCTTCATAGTACTTACCGAGTTCTGAGTTTGTACCATCGGTAAGTGCTAGTCTCGAAGAAGCGAGGAATCAAAATGTGGAATAAAGAGCCGTGTGAGTTATTAAAAACTCTTTGGTTCGAGAACCTAGTCGATAAGGATTCCGACCACCCCACACACGTACCATAAATTCGAACAGACTCTTGAGCAAGCACATGACAACGGATTCACGCACCAATTATTTTTGTTTCATTTACAGAACGTAGATACTGTCAATAGTTTATTTCCAGTGCATTAGAGTCTCAAGGCAACCTTCTTGTGGGCTGCTTGTTAAATATAACCTACATTTCTTAGATTAGATCTCGACCTCCTAGTGTTTTGACAAGTGTACTACATCTGTATGTATGTATGTATGAATTATATGTAAGAAGATAAACGTCTTAATGTGCAACAGTAACTGTATATCGAATTAAAAAAAGTGAATCTATCTATGCGGTAAAAGCCTATAATAGTCGCAAACCAAACAACTAAGTGCTGTGGTAAATACCATAAAAATTACACACTGCGTGATACTAAATGCATCTAAGAGAGAACACTGCACAAACAGACACATACACATCAACATACAGGGTGATCCATATAGTGTTTTTATTTAGAGTCATATGTTAATTTGACAGTGACAGATCTTTCTCGCTAGAAATCTTTCAATTTTGCTTGCTTAGGATCCGATTACACTATGTAACAAGGTTTTTGTCCCTGGGTTGTAATTGTTATTTCCTAGTCAGTTAGGTCCCAAAAGTATAGAAAACAGCTATTGTCGCAAGATAACTTTTCTTTTGCTTTTTTTTTTTTAGAGAAAATGACTCGCAGTTTAAACGCAAATGTCGAAAAACCACCCGCTTCTGATTTACTTTTATGTTTTTGGTTTTCTGAAGTTTTAATAAAATTTAGTTTTGATTTATATGTGCTGTTCTGTATGATTTTCTCTGTAGTGAAAGACTCAAACACGTTTTTCTCATAATTTTAGCATATTTTAATGAATCACATTGTCCTGGTCACAAAAGCAAAGTTTCCGAGGAATATTAGGTGGTTTCCATACTTTTAAGGCATAACAGACTAGGAAATAACAATTACATCCCAAGGACTGAGAAATTTTTTTTTTTTGTTACTTAGTGTTATGGATGTTGCTTATATTTGCACAGCCGTCTGTTTCATTTCGATTTTCGATTTTCTAAGTTCTAAGTTACGTTAAGTTAAGTTAAGTTTGATTTACCAAGACGAATAACTATGTATGTATTGAAAAAGCCTGTTCAATAATTTTGATTTTTTAAGCTAATAAAGTTAGAATCACGAAATTCGAGGATGTGGTCGTATATACATTAGTCTTTAACATGTAATATTTTCAAAAATAAATATTTCAGCTTTTCAAGGATGTTCAAGGATAAAATTTAAAAGGACATTTTTAGTACAAACTCGTCCTTGAGCAACAAAAAAATCAATATTTTCCCATTCTCCAGAATTTGTTCGTTAACTTGATATCCATGTTGTTGTTCTACATTCACCAAATTTTATTGAATTAATCTTTGCAATTTCAAAGTCCTTTAAAAAATCCCTACGTCAGAGAGAAATTAAAAGTTTTCCTATATTTAGCTCCTAGTTTTGCGAGTATGTTTTTGATTTTTTTTTTTTAATTTTTTATGTTTTTTTTTTTTAAGAAAAAACTATAGGAACACCCTTTACAAGCAACCACAAACCACGTAGATAGTTACTACCACCAGCGGTGAGGAGCAAATATTGTAACCATGACGGCTAAGAAGTGATTATCCAACGGTGGCACACAGGAGTGAAAGGGGCCCAAATGCGCTTTTCGGCGCTTAAGCACACACATTCATATATACATATGTATGTATATATGTATGTGAGTAAATGCCTGCAGACACTTGCATCGGAATCACAACAATTCATTGCAGCTGTGACGTAATTGCCGCACAATAATGATGCCGATGGCGATGATGACGTTGGTGATGATGATGGTTCAACGGGTATTAATGTTTTTTTTTTTTGTTTTGTTATTGTGTGTTGCATCAATGTTAGTAGTGCTGCGCTGCGCTGCGGTGCGCTAATGTGCTGAGCGTGCGTGCAAGTGATTTCAAGATTTCTTAAGCGCGTACATACATATATAGTTAAGTATTTATGTATGTTAAGTGTTATTTGCAGTCAAATTACAACAAACAACAACAACAGTAGCAACAATAACAACACAGCGACACAGCGCCAGCAGACTCGCAGTAGCACATATCATCCATCGTTGTTGTACAAATTATAGTTGCATGCATGTTGCAAGCAACAAGCGACTACTACTTGGCAAAATCGCTTAATGCCATCATGTCGCTTTTCAGCTTAACTCAGCTCAGCCGTTTCGGTTACTTCAGCCTAAAACTTTGTGGTGGCGTTACAACTTCTCCACTTGGTATTCATTTTCAGTCAGAGTTTCGATTTCAGCACTCGCTGCTTGTTGTCCGCGTCTTCGATTTCAACTGCTGTACCCGTAACTACGTTCCTTCAAAATTGCGGTGGCATAACAAGCAATTACAACTTGCTGTCCGTTTGCAAGCGATCAAGCGTTGATCCGCCAAACTGCCACTTAACCGCTGCGCAGCAGCCAAAGCCTCAACGTTGGTTAATTCATATGCAGTGCTTAAGTTGCGCTTGTATGTAGTCAGCCAGCCACAGCCAGTTGCTCACCACAGCATCGTGCCACACGGCAACGGGGGCCAGTCAGCAAGCGAGTCACAGTCAAGTCACTCACTCATTCATTGATATGTATAGCGCAGCAACATGTTGCAAGTTATGATTTGAGTGGCAACGGCGTTTTTCTGACTTGAACGTGTTGCTGGTTATAATTTTTACGCGCTCGCATTTTTAATTAAAAGCGAAAGAACGCTCACTGCTTTTGGCTGGCGGCCGATGGCTGTTACAGTAGCTACAATATGTATGTGGTACATTCGTACATACATATTTATTTTTGTATGTATGTATGTAGTTGGTAGCCGTCGGGACTTGCCAAGCATATATCGTACGTCAAATGATGTGTGTCAACAACAGCTTATACGAGAATGTATGAAAAAGTTGAAAAGCCATCGAAAAGTCAAATTTATGCNGTATGTAGTCAGCCAGCCACAGCCAGTTGCTCACCACAGCATCGTGCCACACGGCAACGGGGGCCAGTCAGCAAGCGAGTCACAGTCAAGTCACTCACTCATTCATTGATATGTATAGCGCAGCAACATGTTGCAAGTTATGATTTGAGTGGCAACGGCGTTTTTCTGACTTGAACGTGTTGCTGATTATAATTTTTACGCGCTCGCATTTTTAATTAAAAGCGAAAAAACGCTCACTGCTTTTGGCTGGCGGCCGATGGCCGATGGCTGTTACAGTAGCTACAATATGTATGTGGTACATTCGTACATACTTATTTATGTTTGTATTTATGTATGTATGTATGTAGTTGGTAGCCGTCGGGACTTGCCAAGCATATATCGTACGTCAAATGATGTGTGTCAACAACAGCTTATACAAGAATGTATGAAAAAGTTGAAAAGCCATCGAAAAGTCAAATTTATGTGCTCCGAACGATGGTGTTGCAAATTAATTGAGTAGTTTATTTATGAGAAAATGCTAACAGCACGAAAACTAAAGCAACAGAAATATTTTTGTTGGCTTTAATGTGGTGTTGTGGCACTGCATGAATGAAAAAGTCGAAAATCAAATTCATTTTTTATACCCAACGAATGACAAGAAAGGTATGACTTTGGTAGTAAGACTAAGATTAAACTAACAGCCCTATTCCCACATCATTAACAAAATTCATCGTGTAACTATTGTCATAATTACTGCGCCTAAAACACAAAATAAACGTTATTTCGTCGTTGTCGCGCAATCAGCAGGTCATAGCAATAACAATGACAATTGTCACCATTAGAGCGCTTCAAATAAATTTGCGGCATAGTATTAGGCGCAGTAGTAAAGACAATAGTCATCCGTTGATTTTTGTCAGTGGCGTATGAATAGGGCTGTAAATTTTGTTAGAGAATTTCGTACTAAAATCCATTATTACTTGTCGAGTGCCGACTGAGTTTTTAGTCTAGACTGCACTTAATTAACCGCAAGAAAGCTCAAAAATTTCTCAACAGGACCGCAACGGATCTCGTTCACCACGCTCCTATGCAAACCAGCATGTGCACGCCATGAACCTTAGTCGGCTCCTTCCCAGTGAGGGCATTCGCAAAGGAGGTACCTTACTAATTCAGGCTCCTCTTAATCTCTGCGCCTTCGGCTGAAGTCCGTCCTTGAATCGCATCCAGAGTTTATCCGCGTAACTAGAGTGATGTGACCGTTTCGCAGACCCTTAGCAAAAGGGATTTCTCCTCTGCTCAATATAAAGGTATTTTCACGTCCCATTTCGGCCACATTATCTGTGTTGCAGGTTTCCAGCTGTTTTCATATTTCGCCCGCCTCGGAGACGAATAATGCATATATATTTAGCTTTGAGGTAGCGAGCGGCATGCCCAACCTCTTCCAAGACGGCGAAAGTTGAATGAAAGAGCTCTTTCTTGTAAGCTCATCTGCCCTCTCATTGCCTGGTATATCTCTGTATTCCCATACCCATACTCATACAACGTAAAGAGTAAACTGCTCTGCCATCATGTAAAGTAATCTGCGGCAACTGTTTGACTGTCCGAGCAAATATAGCTATCGCTGAACCGATTGCTTCTGTCCTTAAACATTCAGCAGCCTCCAGTACAGTAGCAAGATCGGCCAGGAATACGCTACATTAGTCCGGTAGGCGGATTGAGTTCTGTACCCCTAGTTGTTGCGACTACAATCCTACTGTAACCCTGTTTTCTATTTTGGAATTGTCAGTGTGGAACTGAATAGAATCCGTGGGCTCCGGAAATTCTTGGGTTCATTATTCCCTGGTAGGATTTTTACTTAATACAAGTTTTCGAAGGTTATTGTCGGCACGCAATAGTTACTTACGGCAGATTAAGCCCTCCCAGTATCGAGGTATGAGCATAGTGATTCCAGATTTCCAGCTGAATAGTTTTCGCAGTCCGATGACCGCCCCGCTGCATTTCGCTTTCCCATAATATTTATGAGCAGTATGCTTAGTACCACATTCATCGCTTCCCTGGGCGTAGTGACCACAGTAGGGCCGGCCTTTGCACCTTTTGTACTATGATGATATATCCATATAAAAGTATATAGCCAATGCACTATACTGAAAGACATGCCCCATTTAGGCCCAATTGCACCTCTACAGGTATAGAGGGCTGCTGTAGCTTTCCGTACACAAAAAAATCAAAGAAAAGAAGAGACCTGGAGGGGTTTTTATCCCCTCAACTATGCAAAATCGCTGTTGACAGCTTGTTGAATGAAAGCGGTAGTTATGTGAAAACGTCTAGTAATCGTAACTAAAAGATAAATATTTGGCACTCACATTTTAAATAAGTAAGTGATGGCTGAGCTTCTCTTCTAATCTGTGCTGTGGTGAACTATAAAACTAATGTCAGAGGTTTACTGAGGGGCGACCCTTGTTAGATAAAACTTGTTTCTACTTTTAGGTGTTGCTTGGACCAGGTATCAGTCCTTGGTCCTACCAGGTGGACGTTAGTACCCCTAAACACTTTGCTACTGTGGCCCGGACTAACATTCTACAGGGATTATTTAATAAGCTCTCGCGCTGTGGCAGCAGTCGGAATTTGGAAGTTCATTCCATGTTTTCTACTGCGTGGTAGCTTGCTAGGATGCCTTAAAAAAAAAATAGTGAACATCAGGAAGACGGACGACATTTCAACGGCTGTCTACCGATAAACCATCCCACAATAAGACCAAAGCGCATAATAGGCTATTTTTTACTTAAACTCTATTTCGATATACCATTGGACTTAATGCGGTTAATAAATGGACAGAGCCAAGTTCCTACAACCCACATTACCATCAACAAGTAAATGATGCGACCATTGAAAAACGGATCAAACCATGTTTACACGAAACAGTTAAGACTCAACTGGACAACTCACTTAGATTAATTAGACTGTTCATTGTAAAACTGCTTGAACGGCCACAATAGCTACCACACCGGGATGTTCCTCCCGAGTTTTAATGAAATGAGATTTTTAAACCTTAGTCTAACGAATACCGGTCAAATAAGAAGGAAACGCTGAGATGATTCCACTTCGACCTCCAAACGGCTGTTTCAGAAGAGATCCTTGTCGATATTAAGTCGCACCACGTCGGTTCTTAAGGACCATGTCAGCTCAATGCATCTATAAGGACGAAGATCTGGCGCTTAGCCAGCTGCAGAAGCTCCCTGAAGCGCCCGCGTTCAACGACCGGCCAGAAAGGCTTTGCAACTTTGCATGCCGGGGTTTTTGCCCGGCGCTTGCTGAGCCGACTGTAAGCCCATCTGTCTAGTAATAGGGCGCAAGTTGGCAAAGATCTTCTATGCCCTTCCTGTCTGAGGCGATGACCTCGACGGCAGCCTGCCTAACCAACTCATCAGTCCTACAATTTCCAGTGATGCCACTGTATCCTAAGCCCAAAGCTCCGTCATTTGGAAATACTCCGAAGCGATTCAAAGATCCGACCAATTTCGATCGTACCATGAGCAATCTAACAAAGTCTTTACTTAGCCAAGGCGTGACATTGCCTAGTTGGATTATACGACGTTAGACTGGGCGAATCCAGCCACAACTACTGTATAAGTTTCATGGGCGAGTATGGTCTTGGTAGTTATAGGTAGTTATAGGGTTAAAGAAACTTATCTACTTTTTTCTGAGTACCAGGTGGTTTTTCGTCGAACGGGGATAACGGTCAACTACATGTGGTATCACAAAAAGCCCAACCTAACCTACTCCCGAAAAAAAAATCAAGGTCCTGCTGGTGGTTTCGTGTTCATGTGTTGGGTTTAAAAAATATATTCCATTTTTCACTTTTCGATTTCTATTAAATGCCGTTTTTCATATGTATTTTTATTAGTTAACAATTCATTTGTAATGCAATATTTTGTTGCACAACGGAATGTTGTTGATGTGGCATTCTAAGTGGTCGCCGAATTAATTAAATACACAACCAACAACAACAACGGGGGGAAAAAACATTATAACCGCCATCAGCAACAAAAAAGCGCATAACTATAAC
>NW_016166185.1:0-25045 GCF_001687245.7 Rhagoletis zephyria | reverse complement strand
ATGCGAAACTATTTTAAGATTTGGTTTTAGGGCCTCAAAATCAGACAGGTTTTTCTCTATCTCATCACAATTATTTTTACCGTGGGTCCCATGTAAGTTCATAAAAAATAAAAGTTGGGGGCTAAAATGTTCTCAGTGGCCAGGGGGCTACTCTGCAATGCGATACGAAAGAGCAATGCGATGCGATAGGCAAATCATCGCAGATAATACGCTTAACGATTGCCTATCGCATCATAAAATTAAAATAAGAAAAAAAAATAAAATAAAGGAAAAAATGAATAAATATAATGTAAGAAAATTAAAAAAAAATTAAAATAAAAAATTTACATACAAAAAAATAAGTAAAAAAAAAATAAAAAAATATAAAAAAAGTAAAATATAAAAATAAAGTAAATGATAATTTAAATACAAAATTAATGAAAAGTTCAATTAATTAAAATTAATAAAAAGTAAAATTTAAAATTTACTTTACTTTACTCGCAAAGAAAAGTAAAGGAAGATAAATAAAAAGTAAAATGAAAAAAAAAAAAATTAAAAGTAAAATAAAAAGAATGGAATAAATGAAAATTTAAATAAAAAATAAATGAAAAGTAAAAGTTTAAAAAGTTTTAAATAAAAAAGTTAATAACAAGAAAAAAAAACTATTGAAAGTAAAGATAAGATAACAGTAATAAATATAAAAGTAAAGTTTGCCAAAAATAAATAGAAAGTAAAATAAAAATAGTTTATAAATAAAATATACATATATAAATATAAATAAATAAAAACATTGTATGAGAAAACCACAAATATAAAAAACAAAAAAGGCAATAAATAAAATAAAAAAATAAAAAATATATTACAAAACTTGCACAGATAAAACCGCAAAACTAATACAAGTATGTACTTTTGAAACTGTTTGTTTACTGACATTTTATTTACTGGCTTTGGCAGCTGTTATTTCAGCTTCGAAATTTCTATATGAAACGCCGTTCACCCGGAAACGTTCCACTTCCGTGATAAAGTAAATCATTTCGGGTGAACGAAAGTTTTCGCTGGTGAAATTTTTCACCACAATATTCATGATAAAGCTGAATATTTTTTTTTATTAATTTTAATCTGTCTTCCATTATTATTTATATTTTGGTTTCTATTGATTTTTTATTTTATTTTAATTTTTTCTTTCATTCTAATTTTTTATTTTATTTTAATTTTTTATTTTATTTGAATTATTTATTTTATTTGAATTTTTTATTTTATTTTAATTTTAATTTTTTATTTCTTTTTAATTTTTAATTTTATTTTAATTTTTTATTTTATTTGAATATTTTTATTTTATTTGAATTTTTAATTTTATTTTAATTTTAATTTTTTATTTCTTTTTAATTTTTAATTTTATTTTCTTTGATTCATTTATTTTTCATTCGAATTTTATTTTAAAATTAATTTTTATTTTAATTGTATTCATATTTTTATTTTATTCTTATTTTGGTTTTTATTTTTATTTTTGTTTTTATTTTTATTTTTGTTTTTATTTTTATTTTTATTTTTATTTTATCTTTTATCGTATTTTATGTGGTACATCTTTTATTTTTTATTTTTATTNTTATTTTGTTTTTTATTTTTATTTTTGTTTTTATTTTTATTTTAGTTTTTATTTTTATTTTTATTTTATCTTTTATCGTATTTTATGTGGTATATCTTTTATCTTTTATTTTTTATTTTTTATTTTTTATTATTTTTTAAATTTGCTTTATAAATATTGTATGTGCCATATTTTGAATTTCGACCCACTGTTCCTCGCTGCTGATATATGCGCTTCTTGTTCAAAAAGTAACATCGTACGCTGGTGACTTTGTATCCGAACTTAAGCTGCCGCTGTTGCTACTGTTTTGCCAGTTTATTGCCCCTCACATGCTCTATCGCTTCTCAACATGCGGCACCCACATTTTATTGTAGCGACATTGGCGATATCAGCAGTTGTTTTTTTTTTTTTTTATAAGCGTTTCATATGCTTTTAGATAGATAGCGAAACCTCTACCTAAATTTTAATCAAACACAAGCAAAGATAAAACTAATAAAAAATGGTTTCCCTTAAATGGTTAATGGATGTAAATGGGTAACTTATCGCAAGAAGACCTAACAAAAAAGTAAAAAAAAAACAAAGCTGCCGATGATGACATGATTTCATTTCAATTTCGATTTCAAGCGTGTTATTAATATCACGCTGTCTCTGAGGCAGCCGCAGCCGCGGGAGCGGGTGAGCAGTTGCCGATAACAATGACACAATTTGTCCCACTATGGCACTAATCACACCAACAATGTGTAGTAATCGCGACGTTGACATCAAAAAACGCTGTCCGCATTGCTTTTGCCACAGCTGTTATATTTTCCATAATGTACAATTGTTGTTGTTTTCGTTGTNTGGTTGTTTTTATAAGCGTTTCATATGCTTTTAGATAGATAGCGAAACCTCTACCTAAATTTTAATCAAACACAAGCAAAGATAAAACTAATAAAAAATGGTTTCCCTTAAATGGTTAATGGATGTAAATGGGTAACTTATCGCAAGAAGACCTAACAAAAAAGTAAAAAAAAAACAAAGCTGCCGATGATGACATGATTTCATTTCAATTTCGATTTCAAGCGTGTTATTAATATCACGCTGTCTCTGAGGCAGCCGCAGCCGCGGGAGCGGGTGAGCAGTTGCCGATAACAATGACACAATTTGTCCCACTATGGCACTAATCACACCAACAATGTGTAGTAATCGCGACGTTGACATCAAAAAACGCTGTCCGCATTGCTTTTGCCACAGCTGTTATATTTTCCATAATGTACAATTGTTGTTGTTTTCGTTGTTGTCATTGGCATTCATGGGCACTTGACAAACTGTCAGTGGCATTGTTCCCAAGTGTACATATGTATGTTTGTCTGTGTGTGTCTATGCTTTTGTTGTTGCTTTTGCCATCTAATAATAATAAAAGTTTAATGTACAATTTTATGGAAATTAAAAAATGTATTTATGTATGTACCTAAATGCATCTCTGTACATGTATGCATGTATTTGTAGTAATGATTATGATGATTATTTGGGGCAATTTGTACGAGTAGAGGTACTCATCGCTTGAGCTTTTCAGCTCGTCTCATCTGAGTTAAGTGCTGCGTCTGTAAGTAACTCAAGCGCCGCTGACTTAATTAGAATATCGAGCACGAACTTGAAGTGATTTTTAGTACTGCGTTGGCCTCATCAAGTAAGCGTTCACGCTGCTTGCTGCTGCTCGTTCGCTTGCAACCTCTGCGGCGTTTTGCGCCACACCTCGACTTATTTTCAGCCCCACCGCTACCTACTATCTATCTACATATGTATGTATATAGCTATGTTTGTATATGTACTTTTGTTGTCTTAGCTGTTGATCTGTTGCTTTTATTCATTCGCTTAGTCGGTTAATAGACAGTTAGTCATTCACACTCAATCGGCATCAGCGATAATTAAAATGGATGTCTGAGGTGAAGGACGCCAATTGACAAGGAAGGACAGCCGACAGCCTAAGCCGTTCGTTCATTCTACTGTGCTCTACTTTGATGCATTAGGTTCGATAAATATTTAGATATGTTCTAGATAGGTCGATATTGAATTTATGCTCTGGCGTGCTTGTCTACTGTTGATATAAAAGTCAACTGGGCTAGGCTGCTACTCATGGGAATGGCATTCACGATGAAACTTGTCCCATGGATTACAAGAAATTTTAGGTTTAAGCATAGTTTCTATGTAGCTCTTCAGAAAAATCATAAAACATTTTTAAATTTTTTTTCTGCTGCTTGAGAAAGTAAATAAGATAAGAGTTACATATAAATAGAAAATGAATAAATCAAAATTATCTACATAATAAAAAAATTAAATGTAAAAAAAATTAAAATGCAGAAAAATTAAGAACTGAAGTTTTCAAAAATAAAAAATTAATTAAAAAAAATACATGTAAAGATGTATTGTGAACCGATTTTCTGTCATCGCTTGTCAAATTTGGTTTGGAGACAAACCGGTTTCGGCATTGTGCCGGTTTCAGTGTCATTTTTCGTACTCCTACCCTGTCGGAAACACAATCAACATGTAAAAGACCTTGTGGGTGCAAACTTTTTTCGTTTATGCTTAATTATGTACCAAGGCAATAAATGCACCGATTTTGGAGAAATTTATGAATCTTTATCATCTCAAACTATCTTTTTATAAAAAAAAAATAATTAAAAGTAAATAACAAAAAAAAATAAATTGTAAAAATTTGCCCATATAAGGTGTGCGCTTATAATTTTGACACCGGGTGTAGTATTAATATCGTACTGAGCTTAATAATAACGAAAAAGCTCCTCATAAAATCCATTTGCCTTTCATGTTTATCTTTGTATTCATCATCGTATTCGCCGTTGCCGCCGCTTTATCATTCGTATTCGTTATAATACTCGTATTTGTAGTCGTCTTTGAATTCGTAATCGTCTTTGTATTCTTAATCATCTTCGCATTCGTAATCATCTTCGCATTCGTAATCATCTTCGCATTCGTAACATCTTCGCATTCGTAATCATCTTCGCATTCGTAATCATCTTCGTATTCATAATCATCTTCGTATTCATAATCATCTTCGTATTTGTCATCATCTTCATCTTCGTAATCATCTTCGTATTCGTAATCATCTTCGTATTCGTAATCATCTTCGTATTCGTAATCATCTTAAAGTTCGTATTCAATTTCATATTCTCAAATAATCTCTTTGCATAAACTACATCGCCTTTCTGTTGCAATTTCTTGAATAATTTCTTTTCGCTTGTCGCTTGACCACCCATCTCCTACTGTTGTTGTTATTGAATGCACGCGTGCGCTCACGTGTCAACACTACGTGCAGTCGCCTTTAACAGTCCCTGCATAGCAGGTATAAAAGGGTAAATGCATAAAAACAATAACACGCCGCCAACATTAATTGTCACGTTTAATGAAAATGTCTAAAAACAAATATGCCAGCACAAAGAAATAACTTTGCAATTCAATGCTAATAAGAGCACTAAACGCATTTGAAATGCCATTTAGCTTATAGTTTTTGTAGCTAAAAATAAAATGACATGCCAAGCTAAGTTTCATTGCCATTGCCAATACAAAACAAAAACACAGTGCTAAGAAAAACGGTACAATACGCGACGCTAGTTGGGCCAAAGCTGCTATGCAAAAACTACTGTCGCTTTGGGTTAAGAGATTAACCCTGAATGGCCCCTTACAAGGTAACTTATTTAAAGATTTCTAAATTATATGCAACCGCGCTTGAAAACAGCCTCCGTTGTTTGATTGCCATTCAAAAAAAAAAAAGAAAAATTAACACTTTAGTCGTCGAGTTCAATGTAATTCTCAAGCGGGCGAATCACCAACATACATACATAGATACATACATACTCAGTTGTACATAAAACAAAAGATAAGGCCTACAAAAAAAAAAAAAACTACATACGTACTTAGATAATAAACGCTTTGGACCTTCGCTCAAGTCTCGTGCAATGTCGTTTTTGAGAAAAAAAAATCAGATTTTCTTTCACACGTTTTACATACTTTTAGTGAAATCTAAGCCAAGCGCGTGTTATTCTTTGTTAAGTTATGTTACCCAACTCATGGAAGTGCGTGCAGCGTGGTATGGAATTAACATTCTAGATTTTTTTCTTCTCTCATTAACGATTGGCTATTTTACGTTTTTTTTTCTTCAAGCTCAAGCATTGCACAACTTGGCTTAGATTTTACCAGTTGACATCCACAATGGCTTAGTGCTCATTTATGCTTAATTACTTAGTTCAGAATTCAGATATGAAATCCTTCAGCTTGATTCCGCAGATACCGCTACTACTTAGTCACAGCTTCTGGATTAGTATTACGACTGCTTCAGGGATTTCAAGGTAAACAGGGTATTTTGCTGGTAGATACCGCTTTGGTGTGTTGAAAGTTAATTTGCCGGAAAATCATCACCCAGGAATTGTAGTCCCACGGCAACTTTGCGCGCTCATCAACTCGGCTATCTCCAAAATCCGTGCACGGATTTCTTCCTTATTTTCCTTCTTCATTCTTCCTTATTATTTTCTGGAATCTCTTTGCAAAACTCTGAAGAATAGTTTTTCTAAGCTATAGTTGATGACCACGTTGGTATCGATGAAGGGGCAAAGTGGCTCTGCATTAGGTAATATGAGCTTCTTACGATGGGGTTGCCTAACCTTCTCAGGTCTTTCTCAAATCCTCCAGCCGTGCTGCGCAGAGTTTGTTTTATAATAACTGAGGATTTCCTGAATCTCCTCCTGCGCGGAGACTTGGGTAGAAAGCCAGACACTTGCTCGTAGGCTAAGGGGTAGGCCCTACTTTTCCACGGTGTCCAGCTTAATACATAGCTTGCAACGAAACATTTCCAAAGCCTTATTTCCTAGCATAAACAATGCACTTAAATCGCCCGTGATCCTATACGTAAACTGCGGTTCCCAAAAAAACCTATAGGCTAAAATTAAAAAGAATGAAATCGTGCAGAAAATACAAATTAAAAAAAAAAAAATCCTTAGCTAAGAAAACTAATATAAATTAAACGGAAAATAACGAAAAAATCTAATTCAAATTAAACAAAAAAAAAAAACTATAACAAAAAGTGTAACTAAAAGTGTAACTAAACAAACTAAAACCGAAAAATTACAATTAACACAAATATAATTTAAAAATTGCCATTAAAAAATTATATGTAATTAAAGAGAATTAAAAAAAAATCACTTAATAAAATTATAGTTAGAAAAGTGAAATTAAAAAAAAAAACTGTAATAAAAAATACACAATTAAAAAAAATTATAATTAAAAAAATATAGTTTTAAAAAGTGTATAATTAAAAAAACAATATTTAAAAAATTACAATAAAAAAAAATAAATTAAAACATTTAAAAAAATATAACAAAAAATTAGAAAAAGAAATTAAAATAAAGAAATTAAAATAAAAAAATTAAATAAAAAATTACAAAAAATGGTACACAAAAAAAGAATCTTAAATGAAGCAATTAAAATCAGAATTCTTGAGTTTAAATTTAAAATGATTAGTTTGTACAAATTTTCCGTCAAACAATTTAAGAAACTTTACCTTAAACACATTTTAATTAAAAAACTTATAGTGAAAAAAAATGTTAATTACAAAATTATAGTTAAACAGATTTATAATAAAAAAGTATTTTTAAAAAGATTATAATTAAAAGAAATTAATATAAAAAAGTTAAAAATATAGAATTAAAAAACAGTATAATTAACACATTTATTTAAAAAAAATATAAGTAAAGTGAGAAAATTTAGTTATTTTTTATTTTAAATTAAAAAAGCTAAATAAAACAAATTTGGCGTCAAAACAATTTATGAAACTTAACCCTTAAAACATTTTACACACTTAGTACCATTTTTTCAAGTAAGTTTTAAAATTTAGCTACTCTTCAAACACATTTTCTCAGAATAAAATTTGTGTTTAAAGAGCAGATAAATTTTAAAACATACTTGAGAAAACATTCCTTAGTTTACAAATTAAATTTAAGAGAACTTATCATAAGAAAACAAAAATAAAAAAGGCCTCAAGCTCAATAAAATTGCTGATTAAAAGAAAAAAAAAAAAACTTAAAATAACTTCAACTTAAAAACCCTTTTAAAATAAAACCTAACTTCACCCAAAAAAAAATTTGGAAAACTTGATCTTAAACAAGTATGTATTCGAACGGTTGGGCGGTGCTTGCTACTCCAAAAATAAGTAAAAGAAATAACTGCCCTGCCCTTCAGTCACATCTTGATACTTTCTGGTCGCACTGGAATCGATACCAGGGCAGATTTCGTTGTCTAAGAGGTGAGCCCAGCCTCTCTGCTGGTCGGAAAGCAGATCAGAAAGCCTAAAATAACCTAAACTTTCTTTACATAAAAATTCCCTCGAAAACAAAAAAAGTAACTTAAAAAAAAATTAAAATATTTATTAAAAGTTCTGTGTCCCATTTACGTTTCTATTGAGGGCATAGAGTTTCTGCTGAACCTGGATTAGCGCAGTTTTTTATGCGCACTTAGATCGTGCTGATGGTTCGCGCTCGCGCAGCATGGATTACCTCCAGGTGATGCGTGGATTGCTGTCGACTTTGGTGTTGAAGTAATGCTGCTATGTTCTCTAAACAGCGTGTGGCCTAAACTCGTAACTTTCTTCTTAGATTTGGAAAGTTACGAGACTTTTTTTTTCATTAAGATCCACAGCTTTATGTTGCTGAAAACGTTCGTTTGCAAAAACGATCTGTTTTTCCCTTAAAACGCCGCTTCCATTGCAATTAACAAAATTTAAAGAAAACTTAAAATTCCACCTCTCACATTGAGCAACATTGTGCAACATTGTGTACCATTGGGTAATGAGGCCACTTCTCCTCCACCATTGGATACTGTGACTTTGATCTAAATTTGTTGCTATTGCAACTGAATATTCAGTGATTTTCTGCTCTGTCTTCGCACAGATTACTTCTTACAATTTGTATTCCATTTAGTGTTTTTGTTTCAGTTTTCATTTTTNAGGGCCACCACCTCCAAAAATTGTAATGACTATACAAAACCAACTGCAACACCCAAATCCAACACGAATGCTGGCTGTAGCGACAACGACAACGACAACGACAGTGGCAACGGCAACTATGTATACCAGCAGCAGCAGCAGCAGCAGTAACAACAATAGCCAGCAACGACAGTGGCGTTGGCAGCAGGAAAAGCTAAAGCGGCATTCCACTCTTAATATACACACCTACAAATATCAATTTGTTTGTATGTATTTAAAACCAGCTAGTAGCCTCAGTTGGCCTCAGTTTTGCTTTTGTTGCTGAACTTTTGGTTGTTGTTGTTGTTGTTGTTGTTGTTGTTGTTGTTGTTGTTGTTGCGTGGGCTTTTGCTCTATATTTGTTATTGTTTTTGTGTTGGCCACATTCCACTAGCACAACAATCTAGTTGACCTGAACTCGTTGAGGCAGCCGCTAACGCCCAAAGTATGCTACTGTGGGTTGTGAGCAATAATTTTCAGCTCAAAAATGTTGTGGGTGGGTGTTCGAAGCAAAGAGCGTGTATTGAAAGCGAGCGAATTGAGAGGTGAGAATTAACTGATTCCTTTAGAGGTCAGCTGATTTGGGAGGAGGTCAATTTTGAGGGCCTTAAATTATCATTTTTTAGTTCCACTGCAATGAGGTAGCTGAAAATTGGGTATAGAGTAGGCTAAGTGATCCAGAAACCTAGAAGAGCTTTTCTAATTAATGATACATTTTTACTGAGCGTATTCTCATAGCTAAAGCGTTCGACTATATGTAGGTGTATTGAAATTTACTAATCTTTGACTGACCCAACGCGGACAATGACGCAGGATGTGGTCTATCCTCAAGACCGATTCAAAATTCTGACCTAATATCTGTTTAAAAGATGTATGCGCTTTATAGAAAAAATATAGTTTTCACCGCTCCCGCAGTACTTACTACATATATATGTGCACGGTGATGATCCTGCCTCGGTTATAAGCGGTATATTTCTGCAAGACAATTGACAAAGGTCGATGGGCGAGGCGAGGAAAGCGGACTGGGTCCGACAAACCAGTTTTTGACCGAGTTGGCATACTTAAAATCGTTTACTCAAGTAGCAGTTAAAAATTATATGCTCTTCAAACAAATTTTTTGTTTGGGTTTAGAGGGCAGACAAATTTAAAAAATGACTTGAAAAATATGTCACTTAGATATTCTAATGTAGCAGATAGTGACAAACCAAAACTGTTTGCAAGAAATTGTGGGTTAGGCGAGTTCAAGTTGGACAGATTGCTTTTGTCGAAAGTTTACTTGTTGGCCACACAGCTATTATGGATGACCCAGGAGAGGATTTCGCCAAGAACCTTTATCTACATGCCCCGTAAATATTCTGATCTTTTGCCGATTCCAGACTGCCGCTCCAATGAAACGTTGTATTGGACTGCTTAGTCACTCGAAAAAATGGTTCCTCACAAATCTGAAGCATATTTCCTGAAAAGCTTGGCGGATTGTACTTCTTATTTAGCCTTGATACAAATTTTCGTAAAAAGCTTTATACTCCGCTTAGATGTTTATTTTAAGCCCTCTGAAGTTTTCAAAACTTTGAGACGCAAAGTTGTAAGACCTAACCAAAAGATATTGTGGAAAATTTTTCAAATCGGGTTTTTAGATGCCATTAAAATATTTTCATCTAGTAAAGCATGTGTTATTCATGTCTTTAAAAATACAGATTGACTTTTTTATTTTTGAAGCAAGAAATATCGATGATTTTGCAATTATTTTTGAAGGTGAAAGTAATAAGCAAATATAGTCTAAAGCAGATAGAAACCGGTGTATCGTGCTTTTTTTCTAAAGTATAAAAAGAACATTAAGCGAGTTGCTATTTTTTGGGGTTTTAGAGATTTTTTCTTGTTTTTGTTAGCGCGTTTTTATGGGACTTTTCTTTTTTTTGTAATATTTGGTATCTTTAGGAATTTTTCGAGATCTTCCGAATTTTTTTCGGGATCTGTTGCTATTTTATGGGACCTTTTGGTACTTTTTGGGCCTTGTGATATTTTTAGGACCTTTTAAAACTTTATGGGACCTTTCGGTATTTCTTGGGACCTTGTATTTCGGTATTTTTTTGGGCCCTTGTATATCGGTATTTTTTGAAACTTGTAGTATTTTTTGGGACCTTGTGGTACTTTTTGGGATCTTGTGATATTTTTTGGGATCTTGTGGTATTTTTTGGTACTTTGTGCCACGTTTTGGGAGCTTTCGGTAAATATTTTTTAGGAATTTTCAGTATTTTACTGGACCTTTCGGTATTTATTGGAATTTTGTTATGTAAGAAAAAAGAAAAAAATGTAGAAAAAGTGTCGACTGTTCTTTTTGGAAAAATTAAGTCTTAATGTACTGTAGGTACTTAGGTAATGTTAAGTAGGTACTTAAGGTTATTTTTAACTGACTTAAAAAAGGAGAAGAATAGTCGAATAGTCGGAATATTTTTTTTTAATGTATGTTACCGCATAACCACTTCAACCGATTTCTATTATTCTTTTTTAAAGGAATGGTGGTACCGCAGAGGAGGGCCCATATTAATTTAGTTTAATTGGATGATGAAGAAATTAACGGTACTCTTAAATTTTTATATGAGAACTCAAGTCGGTTATGTTTTTTGATTAAAAAATAACTTGTTCGCTTTTTATTATCGTAATCTTCTCACACTGTACATGTAAAGCGCGCCGTCATCATATGAAACGCTGCCGCGGCCATCAAACGCGCACACATAGTTCATCATTTTAAGTGTTTGACAGTTTTGACCGTCAATCAGTCAGCTTACATACAAACACCTGGGCTACATACCCATTCGCATGTGGCCAGCTGGCGTTCAAGCAACGCTGTTTGTGTTGTATATTTTACAATTTATGCTTTTAATTACCACCCGCGCGCTCACATATCTACATACATATGTACAAATGCAATTCGCTCTTTCAAACACACGCTCATTTTCTTCGTTGCTCCAACAAAGCAACATAAAAACTACGCTCAACTAAAACGTGTTGGTTGGTGGTGCCGCTGAAGCAACAGCGGCGCGTTTACGGTGGCGATGTCTACGCGCGAATATCAAAAATGTTTGCGCGCCTATGTTTGCTAGCTGATTTATTCGCTGCTGCCTCTGTGTGGCGCCTATGACTGTTTATCGCGCTCTTAATGACAGCGCAGTCGACGTTGGCAGCGCGCGCGCGCGCACTCCGCTCAATCACTCATTTTACTTGCCGCTCCGCGCGGCGTTGGTTTCGGATGAGCCCCTACTATCTGAGCGCGGTCAACAATCTGCGCTGCTCCCTCTACTCGCCTGCTCGTTCGTTGCTGCTCGCTTGAGTTTGCCGCAAGTCTGTCTGTTGCTGGTTGGTTGCTTGCCTCGTTCGGCGCTCGCTTGCTTGGACGCCGCTAGCTAGTTTGCTGCTTACGCGCGCTCGTTCGTTCGTTCAATTGTTTTGGGTCGTTTTGACCTTCTTCAAAAGTAGGTAACCTCATTTCTCATTTATCGTGTAAATTTTACACATTTACATGTTTGCGCGCAGCTCAGCGTCGAACAACACCAGCCCCCCACTGCACTGTCACTGCTGGCACCTATGTAGGTATTCCGTCAGTCAGTCGCATTTGTATGGCTGTGTGTGTGTTTGCTTATGAACAAAATTTTTGTTTGCTTGTTTGTGCGTTGCCTTGCATTGCGTAGCTTTGTGCGTAGCAACAACAAAGAGCGCAAGGAAAAATACGAAATATGTGCGTAAACGCTATTTCACACATTTCTGGGTTAAAGGCGGCGCAATCGCTGCGCCGCAGCCATGCCGCCAAGGTGCAAGGCGCCCTTCTTTTGCGCGCGTTAGGCTCAGTGTTGTGGCTTTGTAGGCCGGTTGGTTGCCTCATCGCTCACCGTTGCCCCAAATTCAATAAGCGCCTACTAAATGCAATCGTGTGAGTGTCCGTCCTCCATGCTTCAATACGTTTGTGCTGTAGCTGTTTCTGCCGTTGGCGCTCTGTCACTGCCGTCACCTCCAACTCCTCTTCCGCCTTCCGTAGTTGCGATCTCAATAGCCTTTGTGTGATATACATATGTACGCGCGCGGGCGAAGGCTCTGGGGGAGCGACCTTGCGCTGACTCTGCCAAGTTGGTGCTGCTGCTGCTGCTGCTGCTGCTGCTAATGGGTGATTGTAACTGCAATTTGTCAGCTTACTTGTTGGCTGGTTGGTTGGCTGGATGCTCTTGGCCCATTTCAATGCTGAAAGCTTGGAAAAGTCATTCAATGCATTGCTTTTCGCTGAAATAGTTGCAGTGGTTGTTGTATGGTTCTCATTTGCCTATGCACCTGCCTCTTGCCGCCTGTTGACTTGGCTTGTTGCTGTTGAACTTTTTCTTTTGCCCGGTGCTTCTTGTTATTTTCAGCGCACATTTAATTTGTTGGTTGCCCTCCATCCATTTCATCTCTTTTAATTCTAGTCGCTTGCTTTTACAAGCAATTATCAGCGTTTATTAATGTCAACAACGTCATTTAAATGCATCTTCAGCCATCTAATATGCCTACGCTCCTCCAAATAAATTGGTTTTAGCGCCATTGCCATTGCATTTAAGTCACTTTTGGAAGCTTTATAGCTTTTATAGCTTTTTAAGCTTTTCAATGTTTTAGTCATTTGAGTTCTTCATTAAATAAATGTATTGGCATGTGACGTCCCGAAGTGTTACGTTTTCATATCTTAATTTTTTTTTTTAGGTAAGCTTTGGTAATTGATGGATTAGGCCGCCTTTCAAAACCCCCTGAACGTTTTGAAAAATCTGCTTGAGCAAAGAATTCGGCCAGTAATATGACGCTTGAGCTCGACGGACCATTGATGTGCTTCATACGACATTCTTCTAGAGTCGGGATCTTACCCTATAAATGTTGCCTTTAAACCAACCACCATCCACCATTGAGAAGTGCTTGAATTCCCTAGTGGTCTCCGTATTACTCTGATGTATATAATTCTAGATATTATGACAGGGTATTGTAGACGTCTTCTTGAAAACAAATACAAAAGTACCCAAGTTGTCGCAGGTTGTCGTCTGCTGCCGTCGCTCATGCTCTTAACTAAGAAAAGAGCTTTGTATCTTCAGGTTAAGCTTTGAAGTCAAAATCAACGTATAGGCCTTTCAAAGTACGAAAAAAGTTCGAAACTCTACCGTTATCCGGCAATTTTCCGAATCTGCCCCACTTGATTCAAAAGAAATTCATTTCACGCCAGTTGAACACGATTACCAAAAAAAAAAAAAATGAAAAAATCCGTCACCACAATAAAATTCTCAAAAATCAACGCGATTTTTTAGCCGTTTGAAACTTGCATTTCATTAGACTAAAATTGTATGGGCTATAAAACTGCATACCCAAAAATTTCATTAAAATTCAGAATAAAAAGTTCAAATTTGGATGAAAATTTGTTGAATTTTCCTAAATTTTGTAGAAAGTTTGAAATTGTAATTTACACGGTTCTGGTTAAAGCTTAGACGATATTTTTATATAAAAATAACAAAAAAAATTTAGCGCTAAAAACATTACGAATATTTGAAGAAAATCAACATGTGGCCATTTGTTTGAGTCACTGAATGTTGTATATTTTATTCTTTAAAATATTGCACACCTTTTTATGAGTACATATTCATTTTTTTTTTTTGTCATCAAACATCGGGAAGTTTTAGCCGTTAAAAATCTCTAAATTACTTTGTCTAATTTTGTGTTTTTTTTTTCTCTTTCCAGGTATGCACTGAAATAATTGTACCTAATATCTGAGAACATTAAATAAGTAAGTTTAATCATATGTATACAGCTTGAAAATGTTTATTGTGGAAGTAAGACCATTTCACTTTGATTTTTCAAGATTCTCCTCAAGGATCGTATTAAATACTTCGGGCCTGTGTGTAGGAAGAATTTACTCTTTAGACACGTCAACCTAAATTTCCTTCCTTGCTAATTCTTATAAAAAGTTTAATGCGAAAGTCATTCAAAATGCACCACTGTGCCCTTGGCAGCTGTAATAAATCATTTTAATGTCACTGTGATTGGATCGATGGCTGCTGCTCTAACTACTATTACATATATGCAACTGCTGGTGTTGCTGATGGTCATCGATGACAACAAGAACTAGGTACAACAAAAAACCTTTTTGGCTTGCAGCAAGTAGTAGAAATAATTATAGCTGCTGCTGCTGCTGCTGCTGCTGCGGCGGCTGCGACAACTTTCAAACCAACAACAATGGAATGCTTATTGACTTAAAAACTCTATATATTTTTTTTGCTTACTTTGTTTTGGGATGCTTCTACTTCTGCTGTTGCTGCTGCTGCCTCAGCTGCAATATTGCCTACATTTTCAATGTGAGCTTCTATACTATATATATCGCACGCTGCCGCTGCCACAGTCGCTGCTGCTATTGACACCATTTTAATGCTGACAACGTTGATGACGATGACGATGTCGATGTCGATGTTGTTGTAGTTGTTGATGTTGTTGTTTTTGTTGTTGGTGTTTAATTTTATTTTTATATTTTCGTTGGCTTTAGTAATGCTCTTCAAAAATGTTGTTGTTTTGACTGTTTGTTGGCAGTGGCGGCGGCGAGTGCTGCTGCTGTTGCTGTTGCTGTTGTTTTGCAGTTGTTAACACACTGCTATCAATTGTTGTTGTTTTTGTAGTTGCTGCTGCTTTTGTTGATACTAGCGCTGCTAGCCGTTGCTGCCAACAGCTGTTCGCTCATTGCAATGTGGATGTGGGTCAATTGCGCTAATTGCTCGCGCGGTACTCTATCCGTTCAACTATAGTCGTCCGTACATCGTTACATATATGTACACATTAGACTGCATCACTCCCCATACAAAAAAAAAAAAATCGGTACATTGTAATTATAAAATATGTACTATATTATATTTTAAGACTCCCACCAAAATATTTCGGAAAAATATTAAGATTTACGTGAGCTAGACCGATTTGAAAATACCTCCAAAAATGGAGTTTTTCATAAATAAAAATAGTTTCTTAAAGATTTTTCGAAGAAAATCCCCTCAAATGACAAAACGGTTTAAGCTCAAAAAATTTGCATAAAAGTATTTGAAAAAAAAAAAATAATGTAAGCAAATTTTCAACGGAATCGTAGTAATGAGATTTTTGATGCTAGTTTCTAACTTTAGACTTGTGAGGTATCATTGGAAAGGCATTTTCTCACCCTTTTTATTCCTTTGCTAATAAACTCATTCAAAGAATGAAAGTGAAGGTAGGAAGAAGGGGTTTCACTCTAAGTTGAATTAAGATCTGTTGGCATTTGAAAAAAAATAAAAATAAAATAAAATAAAAATTGGGACGTGAATGAGTTGTTTTTCCACAAAAGTAAAATGGTGGGAAATTACCTCGGAATAGTTTTGGCCCAGTTATTCAAGTTTTAGTAAATCAATCTTTGAAAAAGGTTAAAAAAAACAGCATCAAAAATCTCATTATTACGATTAAATATTTTTATGCAGATTTTTTAAGCTTAATCTGTTTTGTGATCTGAGAGGATTTTTTCAACAAATTTTTTAAGAAACTATTTTTTTTCATAAAAAACTGAATTTTCGGAGGTATTTTCAAATCGGTCAGGCACACGTAAATCTTAATATTTTCCCGAAATATTTTGGTAGACGTCTATAAATATCATAAAAACCGCAACTTTTCTTTGGTGATGCAGTCTAATGCACATATAAACATTCTCATATAGCAAGAATTTTACATGCCTGCGATTTGTATGCAAACTTGCATAGATATAAATTTACCTATGCATGTATGTATGTACATCCATATCTGTGTGCAAGTGCATCTGACTTACAACAAAAATTTTGCAATTTTTGTTTTCATCTGCATATTGGATAGAATATCATATTATATTAGTCACTGTTTTTTTTTTGCTTCTTTTCGGATGCGCATTCGCTTGACCTTTTTCTTTGCACCAGCGCATTTTAAATATTTTGCTTCTACATACTATAATATTGTTGTTGTTGTTATTGTTTTTTCTCACACTGTTTGCTCACACCGCTGCCGTGCAAAATGCTCTACACCCAATGGCGAAATTTTGCCTTTTTTGTTGCCTCGAGAAATTTGCATTCCAGCTCCTCTATTCGTATTTGGTGTTGTTGTTGCTCACGCGTTTTTCGCATTTTCGCCGCTTCTCACGCTTGATTTCTTGTTGCTGTTCTTGTTGCCATTCTATCGCTGATTGTTTTTGTTCATATCGGTGTGTTCTCGTTGTCATTATTTTTCACTTTTATTTCAACGCCATTGCACTTGTTTTTTTACCGCTGCTTGTTGTTTTAGTAGTTGCATTCAACGTTCTCCTTTTTTATTGCTATTGCATTTTTCAGCGTTTTTTTTTTTGTTTTTGTTTTTATTGCTCTTCGTCTGCAGTTGTAGTAAATAGTTTATGTGTTGATCCAATGTTTGTGTTTATTGTTTTACACGCTAAGCGATTTGAACTTCAATTTCGTATATATTTACGATGCGCTCTTGGCTTTTATGGCGCCGCTATCTACTTATTGCTGTTTTTGTTGTTGTTGCTTATTTCCATTCACTAATTCTTGTTGCTGCATTCATGCATATAATATTTATTCGATCACTGCTGACTCGGTTGTTTCATATGGATGCCTCTGGCAGCAAATAAGACATCACCGCCAAATATAAGATGGAATGAGCGTAGAAAGATATAATTCTCATCTGGCATTTTAAGAAATACTATTAGATACCTCTTGTTGTCACCAGAGCAAATTACACTCATCGCTGGTGTTCTAATTCGCTCTGTGAGTTACGATTTTATATTATTGCGGGTATTTTTTTTTTTAAGTGAGAATGGAAAGCGTCACACAAAGTTCGGAGAACCAAGAGTAGATGAGGGTTTAGGTTAGAGATCCTAGCAAGAAATTCGCTAATTAAAAAAAAATAAATTTGACATAAAAATTTCAAACTTTTTAATTAGACTTCGCATAAAAAATCGCGTATGCCGTTTTTTTGCCCATTCGATTTTAATTTAGCTCAATTTTACTTTGTATGGAAGAAAATGTGTAACACCTCAGCAAAAAACTTCTCAAAAATCAATGCGAATACTAAGCCCTTTGAAACTCAATTCAGTTTTAAGAGTTTGAAATTTTTATAGCCAATATTTTAAATTTGGCGAATTTTTACAAGAAATTCTGATTAGAAAGTTTGAAATTTAGCGAATTTTTATAAATCTTGTACAAGGTTTGATTGAAGCTTAAAGCTATGTACATGGTTTTCGTTTTGGTATATATTTTGGTAAAAAATTAAAATAAATAAATGCTCTAAACTTGTAATGAAGTAGTGTTCCTAATTAGGTGGCCACCATTTTAGATTGGGTTAAGTTAGGTTAGGTTAAAGTGATTTAGACGCAGTTGGTCCAAAAGTCTTTCGTAATACTGGCGACTCTCTTGAGAGCTCCTTACTGTCTTTTGAAAGATCTGCTAACGAGGAGGTCTTAGCTTTATGCTGTTCTCCTTTTGGCAGTAAGTTTTTTTTTAAATCAAATCAAATTTTAAAAAGATATATATATCTTTCTTTTTAAAACAATAAAAACTAATGAATAAAAGCAAATTAAATCTAAAAAACAAATGTTAAATGAAAAAAAAAACAAAAAATAAATAAAATTATTTTTTAAAATTAAATTACAATTTTTTTTCCTAAAAAAGTAATTAAAAATTAAATTAGAAAAAGAAAAAAATTACCGAAAAAGAAAAAAGTAGGATCTAAAAATCTAAATAAAATTAAAAAAACATATTTTTATTTTTAAAACAAAATCTTAAAATTAAAAGAAAATAAAATAAGGTCATAAAAATTTAATGAAATGAAACAAATATATATGTTTTAAGTTAAAATAGAATAAAATTAACACAAGAAAAACCAATTAAATAAAAAAGGGGAAATATGTAAAGAAAATAGGTAAATAATAATTTAAATAAGAAAAAATAATAAAATAAGTCCCTGAAAACTAAACTAAATAAAACAAATATATTTCTCCTTCTAAAACAATAAAAATACAAAAATTATAAGACAATAAAATCAACACAAGAAAACAAATCAAATTGAATAAAAGAAATAAATAAAATAAAATTCTAAATATTAAACTATATTAAAAAAAAAATGTTTTTTTCTTTTTTAAACAATAAAATTTCAAAATTAGAAGAAAAAAAAATTAATAAAAAAAAGCTCATAGAAATTAAAAGAAATACATGTTTCCTTTTAAAGAAAAAAAAATGTTAATTAAAAAAATAAAACAAAATAAAAGACTGTTGGAGCGATGCAAGCTAAATGATATACAAGTGCTTTCTCTCAAAATAACTTTTCACCACGAGTGGTGAATGAGAGAGCTTTTTTTGGGGAAGACTTTTGTGCTAGAATAACAAAAGTCTTTCGAACTATCTTATGCCATCTGTCTTTCAATTGTTTTACGAAAGACTTTTTACCATCTTAGCCAGAATTTCCCTTTAAGTGTAAAACAAAACCAAAAACAAAGATGAAGACCACAGCTGAGGCTAAGTCTAAGGCAAGGATTAATGTAAATTTCTGAAGTATAAAAGGAACTACATACAAATTAATGGAGCGAATGTTCGCTTTAGTAACGTGGCCCAGGCGCATTTATTTCCTTAGCCAAATCTCTGAAGTGAAAATACGCATAACCACTTCCTGCCTAAACCACTTTAGTTACGTAACATGCGTCCACACATACATATGTATGTAGCTCAATTTGAGTAGTTTGACCCATTTGACATTGAGTGAGTATTTTTGGGACACATAAAGAATGATATTTCCACAAAACATACTTACATACACATTAACTTGACGTAAAGGAGAATACATTGACCTTTTGTTGCTGGGGCAGACAGAAGCTTCTTTACTTACGCATATTTTTCGGCAATGATGACTTTCAATGAGAATACAACAAAACCGCACACAAATTATCATACATGTAAATGCGTATATGTACTTACTTATATTTGTGTATTACTGAGTGTGCTTAACATTTTGTATACATATTGAAAATGATGGTTACGAGAAGTAGGTCAAGAAGTATTTGCAGCAGCACAGCGCTCAGCTCAGCTTCATTTTTGCTAGGCCGCCAAGCAAAAAAATAAAGTTTATGTTAAAAAATATGCATATCAGCGGCAGAGGTAACTATGTATGTATGTACGAAAAAAAAAAACACTGTAAAAATTTTAATAAAAAAATTATTGAGGGATTTCGCGTGTAACTTCTCCTGTTAAAATATGCGCGCATATCTACATTCATATATACATACATACATATGTATGTATGTATTAATGTCTTTTGCCTTTTTTGTCAATTTTTGCAACGTACTTAGCAAAAAGAGCTTCGAGTGGCAAAAAGAGCTTACAATTACTAAGCTACCGAATTTTGCCACTCATAAGCTGCTCCGAAGAAAAAAACAAAAACGCACACATTAACAACCAGCGTTCGGCAGCGAAAAGTGGGTCAAACTCATCCCGAAAATTTTACCTAAAAGTGGAGGAGACAACAACAAAAAAAAAAAAGAAACGAAGAAAAACTAAAATCACANGTCAAACTCATCCCGAAAATTTTACCTAAAAGTGGAGGAGACAACAACAACAAAAAAAGAAACGAAGAAAAACTAAAATCACAAGCATCATAATTTTGGTGGGGTAAAAGTAGGACTCTTGGGCTGCAGTTCGTACGCCATTGCGACTTTTTTGTTTTTTTTTTTTGAGCTCGTGGGTTACAATTTTTGGATAAATGTTAGTGGCTTTGAGGGGCCAAATTGCGCGAGGGAGATTAAGTAGTTAGAAATTGTACAGAAAGCCAAACAAAATTAATATACACTAGGCGACAAATGAAAGTATACTCCTTTTTTGCATTATTACTATTTTATTTATTTATTTTTTTTTTGAAAATGTAGCTCATTCTATAATACATGTAAATCAAAGTTTCACACTTATAAAAAGTTAACGAAAAATTCAAAAAAGTTTCATCAACATTTCAAAATTTTTATTCCATCTTCTTAGGTACTCGTCGCCCTTAGATCTTGCGTAGAATAATTCTTTCGAAAACCCGCAAATATACGGGAATGATGAGAGATTAGCAGAGCGTTATTTAGGCCCGAAGTACCACTAGTTGGCAAGATTTGCTGTATCTCCAGGCGCTGGATCCTATATAGAAGAAGTTATTTACTACTTCAAAGTTATGATTGCAAACAGTGACGTGTATTCCAAAACGCAAGAACTTTTTATGTGTTGCCAGGAGGTAATTTGTTTGTCTAGTCCTCGTTCACGTCTAGTCCAAGCTCTTTCGTTCCCTTTTCTAAACTGGTAAATTCTGCGCTGATGCCAATGGTTCTCAGACCAACCATGTCGAAGATGGTGTGTGTCGACTTGCTTATCTAGTTCTTCTCCAGGATTTGGCGAATTATGGAAATCTGACCGATGGTGGATTTTTCAGGTCTAAAGCCACACTGATAGGTCAAATCAGTTGGTGTATAAAGAGCTTCAGTTTTTCATCTTATACGGCGGGATCTTCCGTTTTGTGGATTGGTCAGTGAAATTCCTATCTTCGAGCATATATTCAACAGACCAAATTCTGCTTAGGAACTGGTGCATGCTCCCTACCAGGTTCTCGCCGCCGGCTTTGAACAGCTCAGCAGGTATGCCGTCGGCACGGGGGGCACGTCTTGGTCTATTGGAGGCAAATAAGCTGCGGCCCTATATATTGTTTGGCGTTCATCTTCATCAAATGCACCACTTGTTTCGCCATTCAGAAGCACTGGGAAGTGTTCCCTCCGGTCTTAAAACCTTATTTTCGAGCCTTCTATCACACAACCCAAGTGGCTTTTTGGCTGTTTCGATTCTGGTGTCTGGCAATACCAGCTCGCATGTTTCGTACTGCGGCAAATTCGATCAGCGTGCCGCTGTTGTCGGAGGTGCGTTGATGAAGGCTGAAATTTCCGACTATTGGACCAACTATACCTTCTTTTCCGTCCCTGGGGATAAAGTTCTTTTCATTGCCTGTTTTTACGTGGTGGGTCCCAAGCCCAGCGCGCAATCATTGCTGTGTTGAATGGTGTTTTAAACGGATACGCGGTATAGCGAGCCGCCTGCTCCAAGACAGACGCCCGCTTGCAGCTGCACCTACTGGTAAAGATACTTTAGTGAGCACTTAAACCGAAACCGGATTGGTTGGTTACCGCATCTCGCATATGGGTTGCCCACGTTTTTCAGAGTGCGCGAACGAGGACACAGGAGTCGGAATGGAGTATAGCGGTGCAACTGTAATTGCATACCCAGGAAAAACGACTATACCCCAAAGTAGGTTAGGATAGTCTAATTTTCGCGTCACTGCCGGTTGTACCCCAATATGTACCTTCCAAACTGAGTGTTTCGCGATATGGGTCGCATAATACTACTTAGAAAAAATCTGATGGGAAAAATTCTTAATTCAAAATTTATTCACTGTTGGGTTTGAGTACAGGTTTCACTACCTAGAGTCAATATTTAGTAAATTCAATAGATTCGTACGCTCGTGGCGATTCTATGAAGCATAAATTTGACAGCTACTGTGCATTTGAAACGTCCGGTTGTAAGCAGGAGGGCGCTTCCTTCGCAGAGATTAAAAAACTTTAAGTACGTTTCTTTATTATGAGAGAAGATACGAGATGATGTACATGGGTCATTCCATGCATTATTCCTCAGTAATTTTTGTCGTTGTGAAATATTTTTTTTTTTTTACATTAATTATCGAAAAGAGGGCTTTGCTTATTTCATCATAATATTCTAAAATCTTGACAAAAAATTCCGAAATTTTTAACTCACAGAGAAGTATCTTTTTTTTTAAGTTTTTGCAGTTAATAAACTGTTTGTCGGCGATATCAAATCATTTAAGTAATCAAAATGTGCGTAATTATATCGGCTTTCCATTGTGTGTGAGATATGTAAATTTAAATAAAAAAATTTTAACAATAAAAAATTTAATTTTTAAAATATATTTTTTTTAATAATTTTTTTATTAATTATACACCGTTTGATTTGTTTTCTAACCTAAATAGTTGTCAAACTTTATGGAGTACATTGTAAAAATTTGAGAATGGGAAAACCAAAACTGTAGAAGTTACTAGTTTTTTCATGTCTACGGCATACTAGTTCAAAACTTCGGAAATTTGTTTCGAGATTTTCGAATATTATGATGAAATAAAAAAATATGTGTCTTCTGTTTTCGATAAAGAAAAAAATAAAATTTCACACCAAAAAAAATATTGAGGTGTAAATCTTGCATGGAATGACCCACATATACTATGTATGTATATGGATCTAAGGCTCTTAACTGAAGTNGCCAAAAAATGTGCCGTAAAAGACATCACAACTGTATTTCAATACAAAAGCTGGCAAGCCACCACCCACCCCCCACTGTGAAAAAAATTGATGCGGTAATGACAACTAAGTACAACACACTACGGCTGCTGTGCCGCCAAGCCGCTGAGCGTCAGCCAGCTTGTGAGTGAGCATTTTGACATTAGGCATTTTTGTCAGCTTGTCGCCGTTATTGTAAATTTGTTTTCTACTTTTAGTTAGTGCACATATATGTAACTAGTAGTACATATGTACATACAACATACAAACAAACATTCACAATTGTGCACATTGTTGTTACATTTGCCTTGTCGTGTTGTTTAGCGCCACACGCAACTGGGTCACGCTCATGAACTGGCGAATTTTTGATTTGATTTCAATTCGCTTAAAGTTGATTTTTTTTGTTGTTGTTGTTGTTGTTGCTATTTTCGTTTGTTTGTGGTGGTAGCAAATGAGCGCTTTGCATATAAAAAGAGACAAATGCATGCAGATATAAATATGTACCTATGTGTGGATGTGCAAACATTTTGCAGTAATGAAGATTCGAAAAATGTCAACCAAACAAAAAAAAAAAATAAAATCAAAATATCGAAAAATGGAAATTGCAAAAAAATCTGCCTAAATTTGTCAAACAATGCAAAGTGGCTTTTGGAGGTGAACGGAAATACAATCAAGCGCTAATACATCAAAACGCAAAACCAATGTATGTGCTAGGAATGTTAATCCCGGGATCCCGGCCGTTTTTAAGGTCCGGGTTTTCGGGATTTTTAAAATTGCACTGATGACAATAATAGAAACGCCTTTTCTTGACCAGTATTGGCTATATTTCTTTTTCTCATTTAATAATTAATACTTTTTTTATAAATGTCTAGCTAACAACGTCCGATAAAAAATTTTACACACGAAAATAAATATATTCGCGAAACCATGGGCAAAATATAGCAAAATTGCGTTTTTAGTTTTTCACTCTGACGTCAGGAATTCAAAAATGATTTATAAAATTTAGGGAAATGTGCTAGAGAAAAAGTATGGGTATCAAATGAAAGCGAAAATTCTGCAGAATTTCATCAGATACAATTTTTTGGTGCATTTGGAGCACTGGTAAGTATTGCAAATGTCCTTTTATAACTTATCCTTGAAATTTCGCAATATTTGTTTTTGAAAAATTATTAAGGACTTACGTGAACTCGATAACGTCGTCGAATTTCGTCCTTCTATTTTTACCAGCTTAAAAAATTACCACTCGTCCTTGTGAATCCAAACAATTTTAATTTTTTTGTAATTCTTTCTTCATTTGGTACCCATATTTTTATTCTACATTGCATTCAATTTTTTAAATAATTTTGGGAATTCGCCATATCTTTGAAATGACAAAGTCTTTTAAAATAAATCCTGACGTCAGAGAGAAGAAATTAAAACGCCACTTAAAATAAAAAAGTAGGTTTCAAACCCATTTATTTATTTTATGGTAGGAGAAGTAGAAGCAATTTTTTCGATTTAAGTTGTTGAAAAGTAATGAATACCTAAATGCCGGGATTGTGATAACGACATACCGAAAATCCCGGAATGGTAAAAAGCGAAAAAATTAACATCCCTAGTATGTACGTACGCTGCTCCGGCCAATGACAGTTGACTTGATGCGCAGTGATGTGTATGCGACACTATTATCTACATTTTTTCTAACCATGATTTTTTAGTTTTGTGGGTTTATTTTTATTAGTTGTTGTTTTTTTGTGTGTTAATTTTCTTGTTTGCATAGAAACAGGCTTGAGATGAACGCACGTTCGAGGTCTGTGTAGGCGCGCTAAAATTTAACTTCAATTATTCGAGTATCTATTCTTTTGTCAGCCATTCNATAACGACATACCGAAAATCCCGGAATGGTAAAAAGTGAAAAAATTAACATCCCTAGTATGTACGTACGCTGCTCCGGCCAATGACAGTTGACTTGATGCGCAGTGATGTGTATGCGACACTATTATCTAAATTTTTTCTAACCATGATTTTTTAGTTTTGTGGGTTTATTTTTATTAGTTGTTGTTTTTTTTTGTTAATTTTCTTGTTTGCATAGAAACAGGCTTGAGATGAACGCACGTT
>NW_016166184.1:0-25048 GCF_001687245.7 Rhagoletis zephyria | reverse complement strand
CCCTCTCGTCGTCGATTTGACAGCATCCACCCAATTGCTGACGTCGTAATATTCTTTTGTGTACATTCACTGTTGCCATNCGCGCCATTCGCGGACCGCTAACCCTCTCGTCGTCGATTTGACAGCATCCACCCAATTGCTGACGTCGTAATATTCTTTTGTGTACATTCACTGTTGCCATCTTGATGCTTTTCGCACCAAATTTAGTGGGTATTCAAAACGCGAAAATTGTTGAGTTTTTTCNGCTTTTCGCACCAAATTTAGTGGGTATTCAAAACGCGAAAATTTTTGAGTTTTGTGCTTGGTGCGTTTTTGGTGCTTTTGTTTTTAGTTTGAAGACTTCAAATTAGAAAATCTTAAAAAAATGGAAGCAAAATTTATAGCAATCGTAAGTGTGCTAAGCAATTTTACAAAAATTTAAACAAAATCATGGCACAGTGACAATTATAAGCGACAACGAAATATGTGCAGCACCTTCAATCATGCCAGAAGAAATCGACCGTTGTGCAAGAAACATTGATTTTTTATTAATTTGAATCGGCATCCTTGCACTAAAATTATGTATTCATATAAAGTCCATAAAATAAACCAATTAAAATTTGGTGCTTTTTCAAATTCAAAACTTGGCAATACTGCCTTTTGTTCTATGCTTCTTCATTTTCTTGTCGAGTTCGTCTTGCTCTCTCATTCTGGTATATTTTGACGTCACGGCCAGTTTGTTTCAGCTCGATTGGCGCAATCTTGTATTCTATCATTCTTGCTGGGGAAGTAACTATATAAAGCTATTAATTTTAAGGTAGAAAAATATAACTGAATAATAATTATTAAAATCAATATATTTGATCGAAAATATAAAAATTAGGTAATAATAATTTCTTTTGAGCGAAAAAATGAAACTGTAATAACACTGGTTTACAGAAAAAATATTTTATTGATACAAGCTTCATTTAACTGGTGTGGGGTACACTGATATATGTATGTATTGGAAATAGTACCCGAAAAGTAGTAAAAATAATCCAAATCTTTTCCCCCTTTTTCTACTACCCTAAAATGCATGGCCGCAATTGGCATGCAGAAAAAGTCAGGTTATGTAAGTGACATCACCTTATATTTATTTCACCATGATAAAAAACATTACAAGGTGAGATCAATGAGAGGCAGTCTGACGTTTGCCAGCAATATAATTTTAAAATTCGAACTCGAGCTCACACACAATCTCACTTTTAATTTATTTATTTTTTATTTTAAGTTTTATATGATTTTAAAATGTTTGCAAACATCAGAAAAAAATCATGACCGACGATTTGAGAGAATGATCCCACCTTCTAATGTTTTTATCATGACTGCAATAATATTGGCGTTTTACATACTTTTTTTGGAAAATCGCCACTCAACAAAAATAAAATACCCACTTTTCCTTACACTTTTTAAAATTTTTCCCCAAACAATTCCATATAATTCAAAGACCGAAAAAAGTTTGACTGTATAAAACACGGAAGGTCCAATGTTTAGAAAATCTATTACCCATAATAATAAACATAATGCATACATAAACATATAATATGTACACTATTGCGTTGTATGTTTACATATCGAACTCAACTCAACTCAGAACAAAAAAAAAACCTTAATCCTGATAAGCGGCTCATGTCTCTCATCCATGCCAACTCCTTATTACTTGCATTAGTAATCCTTAATTCTTACTTTGGATAGGATTACAGGATTGAGTGTGTTTTTATTTTGAGTTGTGTCGTTATTCCAAGGGAACACATATACACACACAATAAAGGCCGGCAAATATTGAACTATAAGACATAACAGCAAGTGTCAGATCATGCAAGTGCCAGTTCATAGTAGGTTAGTTCCACACGAGACCGCGGAATCCCGCGGGTGCCCAAGAAAGCCCAGAAAGCGTTCCTCACGCTAAAATAATGGGTAATAGAGAGCGAATACCTTCCTTTTTTGGATCGTAAATGTCTTCTTGTTTGTGCCCGAAACAGCCCGGACTTTTTTCGGGCAGAAATGTGCAAAAAGTCAATTTGAAATAACAACTGTTGCTCGGTTACATCCTAAAACAAATTTTGTAAATGGAAAATAGCACTAAAATTTCAAAAATGTATGTATGTTTATGGTATTTCATATACCTATTTCGTTATTAATAAAATTTTTTAGAGTTTAAGTTTAATTTAAAAGACCGCAACAACTATAATTAAATAACAAAAATTTAAGTAATATTTAAAGGAACAAAAAAAGATTAAAAAAAAAATGTTCCCTGGCAGTGTGATTCGAACCCACGGCACAGGGTGAACTCATTAAAGTACTCATATTTCTATGCCGGGTAAATTTTATATGGATAGCACTGTTCTCTCTCATCTTAACAAAAAGCTGTTTCTAAGATGTCTATGATTAACAAAACTTAAAAATCTATTCCAAACTTAAAGCTGTATTTTAACAAGAATGAGTTTTAACTTGCGACTATGACTATGGGCCAGTGTGTTTACATGCAAAATAAGCAAAAGCTTACAACCAAAATTTGGAGGTTGTGTTGAAGTCAGTGCACGGACTTTACCACTTTCTTGGTAGATCTACCAACTTTTTAGCTGTATTTTATTTTCTACCATTTTTACCAACAAAGACTAAAAATATACCAATATTTTCCCGAAATAAAGCATACATATTTTAACATGGAATATACCTAAAATAAATATGAAAAGTTAGCGCTGACCATTACCAATTCAAAAGAGAAATTGTATCTCTATAATCTATTTATGGAAATACTTTTCGTTTGCAATACTTTTTTTTTGTGGGAGACTGCCAAACGAATTTTGTGCAAACTTAAAGCATTTCAAAACTAATTTTATAAAAAAAATTTGAAGTGCGGAGTAATTGTTTGTTTTATTTTAAAATGTGGCGAGAATCAAATCAAATTCGAATCGAATTTAGTACCATATTTCGCTTTAATTTATCCTAAATGAGTAAAAACTATCTAATATTGGCTCTTAAAAAAATCTACCAACTTCTACCAATTTATGTAAGTAAAATCTACCAATATTAATTTTTTCGAAGTCCGTGCACTGGTTGAAGTTGACAGAAGTTATCATTTTTTACTAGACAGCGATCCCGTACTTTTTGTTACTCTCTCGCTCTGATCGAATATTTATTATTTGACAGTTTTATTAGTTTTATTCCCAGGAATACGGGATTGCACCTACTTGCGTTCCTCGCGCTCTGGGCACTTTTGTCACGTGTTCACACATTTTTGACACTTGTGAGAGAGTAACTTATTTTTAAGCTCTAATTACCGAAACAGCTCAGAAAGCGTGTGGAATAAACATAGTATGTCGAAAGTGCTGATGGAACGAATTTTCTTTTGGCTCATTCGATGAAAATAGCGCTATTGGGAATTTTGTCGTTGTTGACAATAGTATATATTTCACCGCTGAGAAGCTTTGTTTAAAAATCGAGCAAACTAAAATGAAGTTATAAATGAAAGCGATTATACTTGGTAAAAATTAGTACAGCGGAGTTCTGGCTCAACGATTCGTCAAAGGATGAGAGCTTAGTAAACTGGCCAGTGGTAGAAAACGTTTAAGAGGGTTTAAGTGTAGTCTTTCGAATATATTTTGACACACAATATATTTCAGAAATTTGTCTACAGATTTATTAAAAACTTCCGACTGGCTAAAGAGGCCTTTGTAAGCTAAATCTATATAAAATATTTTAAAACTATCAACAGCTCTACGATTTTGCTCTGAGATCGTGCAAACTGAGTATTGGGATTTGCTTTCATAAGTAAAACCAGCTTTTCGAGCTTGTGTTTAGTATTCACGACGTTACAACTGCATAATATTAATAATTTTTTTTTTAAATAAGTGTCCAGCCGCCAAAAAGTAAAAAAATTCAAAATCATAAATTCTTCACAATTTTCTAACACTTTGCTACACCAGCAAAAGCAAAATTCTGTTCTACCGAAAATTCTATACTCAACGAAAATTCCGACACTGTAGCATAGCTCATAATACGAATTTCACATTCGATCTTCGATAACCAGTTTTTGATTTCACCATGGGTTTAAGCCCAAATTGTCGCAAATTTTTTTTTTTCATTTAATGAACGGTGCAAATCTGGCACTTGGTTATTTGCGAGCGAAGTTATGTGGCTATTGGTTTTCCAAGGTGATAGGGCACCTTGCAGACAAAAATCTTTTAAAAGTTGTACATGTAGTTTATGTAAATTAGTATCATCGTAGCAGTTTTCATTTTGATAGTAAGGTCACATTACCCATCGCGATGCAACGGTTTATAACTAAAAAGAAAAAAAAAACAAGATTAAAAGTTTAGTTCAAATGTTATAATTGAAAATACTTGAATCTGCCATTTACTTAAATCTCAAAAGACCTATTTTCCAAAGGACCACACTTTCTATTCAAGTAAGTAATCTGAGTACAAAGTCTTTTGATGCTTTAGAGTCGTTTGAATTAAGGTTTAATGTTTCAAGTTGATACCAATTTTATTTTTAATAAACACTCTCTGACAAAACTTTACTTTGTGAATTTAATAAAGATATTCTCAGATCGAAATTCTCTTCCCAAAGCCAAACTAAAATTATTTCTAGAGCAACAAACCAAATTATTCCCCGGAACTCTATTTCTTAAACACTTTTATATTAAAGTTATTGCTTAAGCATCTCAACTCCATAATTTAATCCATATCTAATTCATCGGCTAACTGCTGTGTACGCTCCTTTAAAACCTCTTGCATATCAGGTTCGAGTTTCATTATTTCCACAGCTTCCTTCAGCAACTCCATTGCCTCTGCGAGCTTCTCCTGCACATTCGCTTTCGTCAATAAGCCACTTTTGAATTCACGTTTTGCTTGCACTACCAATGCTTCCTGCAAATCGAGCAGTAAATTACCACGGAATATGCTCCAGCCACCGTCCAGTATATCGGCCACTTCCAGCAGCTCTTGACAAAGTTCCACTTTTCGCTTCACTGCACCGTCAGTCATTTCTAGAAAGGAGTCACCAACTGGTGATACTTTTTTTCAATTTCCTGGATAAATTAACATACCGTGCATTAGGAAACCGGGTGCGTTGCCATACAGCTGCGTCAGCGCATACTTTACTTGCAACACGTGCGTGTTTTTCTCGTGCAACGTGTCGCGATAGCGATGTATGAACTCCTCAAGCGCACGCGGTGAAGTCTTATTCAACGACTCGATTTCCTTCACCATGGCGTTGTTACCCCAATTGACTTGCTTAGCAGGAATTTCATGTGGACAAAGCTGGCACTTCCACAAGGCACCGTTGTCCAGCGGATCTGTCGATATTATCTATAATATATGTATGTACGCTTTTATCGAGTAAACTTAACAACTGATAGCCAATACCACTCACCTTACCTACTTTGCATTTTCTGCATAATATGGCGCCCGCAAATGTGCCCAACTCTTCAGGATCCTTGCAGCGCGTACATATACAATCGAAACATTTTGCCAACTGCAAATGTTGACGACGCATGAGCGTACATTTCAGCGGCTGCGTATACGAAGTTGCAATAATTTCACCCTTCGCTATATTTTGTTTCGCTATAAAGAGTATCTGCATCTGCTCGTCAAAAGTGTGACGCGCATTGGAAATGCAATCGTGTGAGATCATCGCCGCATTTGCGTAGACAGCGCGCAGTTTCTGCCCAGTCGCTGGTTGGCGTATCTCAAAAGCGTTTGTGTCTAAACGCGCTGCCACACGCAATACATCCTCATCGCTCCATTCACTGAAGCCCATTATTGTTTTGATAAAAGTCAACAAATTGGCGCTGAGTATATTGTAGAGTGGCGTATTGACGCGTTCACTGAGATGATCTTCCAGTTGTGCGAAGCGTGCAAATGCTTCCGGGTTTTTATTATGTAGAAGTATACAACGTAGTGGTAGAATGACGCAATATGCCGACTCCTTCTTACCCGTCTGGTGCTTAGAGGAATAGTAATCTATTTTGGAATTGAACTTTCGTGCCGCCATGATTTCGCACTCGTCAACATGCTGCAATGAGCGCTCGCAATGCGGACCACACATGGGCCATGTGCAGCGCGTGCACTTGTAATAATTCTTTTGCGGCGGTTCAGGAGCGGTTAATGTACGATGGCATCCCAGGCAGACAGGTGCGCTAGCTACCTTAGGTCCGTAGATGAAGGGTTTTTCGCGTAGGAAAATTTCCCCTTTTCTAATGTCGCGTGTGGCGCGCAAATGACGTCCTAGTATGTCATTTATAGCGACCTAGAAAATGAAAAGATGACAGAGATATGATGTAATTGATGAACGAGATATGATATAATTGATGAACGTATAACAAATCCACGAAAAATAAAAACCAAGAACGTTAAAAGTACAAGTTTAACCTTTCAACCGGAACCAATGTATAGGGACTAGGGATGCCAATCCCGGGATACCGGAATCCCGGGGTTTTTGACATCCTGGAAATCCCGGGATTTGCTTGCATAAATCCCGGGATCTCGAAAATTTTGAAATATCGAATTGATAGTAAGAATTTGTTTATGAATTTTGAAGTATGATTTTTGTAAAATGCCGTTTTGACTGCAATTAACAAAAAGCTTGAAACTGTACTTTTAAATTGCAGTCATAGCGTCGCTAATGTAAACGAAACAGAGAGTTTTAAGGAAAGTTAGATAATTTTTTAGATCAATCTACTCAAAAGATCCTCAAATCGAAAAACTTATAATTTGACCGACGTGCTGGAAAAAGAAGTTCAGATATTTTGTAATGGAGGAGATAGGGGTCATTATCTTCAAATGGATTATGTCTACCTTTTGAGAGTTCAGCCTAAAAGCGTTGATGGCGAAATATGTTTTTCATCAGTAGGTTTTGTGTGTAAAAACTGCAGGTCAAGCTTAGAAGACTCCGCTTTGAATGCTTTGCTGCTCTTACGAAAACATTTTAAGTGCAATAATAACAACACCGGCAAAAAAGGGGTTTGTGTTTTTAACCAGACCCAACTACCAACATGTATTTCGACCCGCTGAATCCGATTCTGAGATCCGTTTGACTCGTACACCCTCAAAATTTCTAGTAAATTGCGAAAAATATGGCAAAAAATTCTCCATTCACCATTTCTTTATAGAGTAGGATAAACATGTTTAGAGAAATCGTTTTTGTATATTTTTGTTTTATGTTTTTTTTTTATTAATCGTCACTTTCAAAAGTACCTGGTATTTACATTATTATTTGTGATGTATACGTTCCTCAATCACATGGTTTTTTAAATACAATTAAAAAAATGTTTTACTTTAAAATTTGTCTGATTTAATAAATATCGCTAGCGTAGAGTGCAAAGTTGCTATGTCCCAATTTAAAAATTGTGCAGGAGAGGAAAAAACTTCGTATAGCCATTTTCTTCAAGTATTTCGCAAAACTTGGTATACAACATTTTGCCTGTTTAAAGCAAAGCAAAACTCCATACGAATCGGAGGGATGCGATATTTATTAAAAGATTTCGAACTTTTTTGGAATTATCGAATTTTCGGAGCTTTTTTTGACCTTAGCAAATTATCCTTTCATTGAATATAAACGAGAACACATAAAACAAGGACCTTTACCCTTTTCGAAACGATGCAATTTTAATTTATCTAGCCTCCTATATCAAAATATGATTTTTCATTAAAAGTGAAGTTAGCAACTTTTCACTCTAAGTTAGCGATATACGAGTTTAACAATCAGTTTATCGTAAATTTTAAATAGTTTTATTTAATGGCATGTTTAAATGCTTTCAGATATTGAATTTTTACTCATATTCATAAAATTTATGACTCAATTTGAATCCTGTGATAAATCTCGGGATCCCGGGATTACCTAAAAAATATCCCGAAATCCCGGGATCCCAATTTTCCTGATATTTTGGCATCCCTAATAGGGACGCAGCTCTGGTTCCTCCACTTGACCAGTACGAAGTGAGAACAGCAATAAGCGGCCGACGGTATAGCGACTGAGCTGTTCAAAGCCGGCGGTCTGATGAATACTTGACCGAAGATTGGAATCTCAGTGTACTTTTCCCAATCCACAATAAAAGGGATCCCGCCGTTTGCGCCAATTATCACGGAATAAGCCTTCTCAATATTGCATCAAGGTCCTGTCGACTATACTGTGTAAAAGACACGAGCCAACTGATAGGATCTTATTAGTGTGGCTTCAGACCTGGTAAGTCCACCATTGACCAAATATTCACAGGCCTGAGAAGACAATCGATATGCAAATCGATACACATTATCTTTTTGTCGACTCCAAAGCTGAGTTTGATAGCCTGATGAGAAGCTGTCTGCACGACGCCATGTCTAAATTGGTGATCCCGGCAAAACCAAAACTGCTGCGTAGGGTGACGTTGAGCAAAACTTTCAGCTCCATCCAAATTGGAAAGAACCTCCGCGCCGTTTGGGGCCAAACGAGGTTTTAGACAAGGCGATTCACTCTCATCCGATTTTTTCAATCTGATGGTGGAAAGCATTATTAGGGGTGCCAATCTGAATCGCAGCGACACCATATATAGCAAAATAACAATGCTGCTGGCGTATGCAGACGATATTGACATCGGTCACCTAAAACCCAGGGATGTCAGCGCAGTATTTTGCAGCTTCGAAAAAGAAGCTACCGAGGTTGATCTAGCGGTGAACGAGGACAAGGTAAAGTACCTCCTTGAAACACATAAAAAGTCTCCGCGTATTGGGACATACGTCAATGTTGGTAATTTTAAAGTAGGTAGGGACTTAGTTTACTTAGGATCTGGCATAAACACCGCCAATAGTGCCAGTGTGAAGATAAAGCGAATAATAGTTGCTGCTATTTCCCAAATGAACATTCTAGAACTCCTATAGCCAATCGTTGCCTCAAATTAGGTATCTTGCCTTTTGATTTGAGCCTTTTGATTTGAGTATGGAAATGCCCCCTATTCGGAAATGCAGCAAACCAAAGCATCAGTGTCTTTTACTTCTACACAAGGCCTAAAAAGAATGGAGTTTATTTTTTATTTACTCTTTTGGAAACTACCTTGACTCGATAACTTTTGAATACGTCGTCTTTATACTAAAAATTCGTACAAAACAGAGAGAATTTAATTAGTTTACCACTCTTTGTTAGACGCAGGTCCCATACAGAAAGACCGAAGACACCAAAAAGCGTAAGAATTAAGAAACAATTCGAGGTAACACTGCCTAAAGGCTGTGGCAATTAGCCGACTGGAGAGTCCCTCAGGGTCGGCACACCTCAATTCTAAAAAATATTGACCCTAACATCTAAACATTGGAAAGAGGTAGATAGATAGAAAGACACCTATTCGAAAGACGTATGATCGTGACCTAGTATTGTGCCCTCCACTCATCACAATATATCAGTTAATCCCAAGGATTCCAGGAAGTCCAGGACATCCTTTGGAGTGTATGTGCTCTCTCTCTGGCACATTGAGCCTATGCTGTTCATTCGTCGCCTCGCTATGGCATCATACTCCAGAAGCATGTGAGATGGTGTCCTCTGAGCTGAATCGCAGAAATGACTGAAATCGATCGACCAGATTCCAGGCTTGTGTAGATTGCCTCTTAATCTATAGTGTCCAGTAAGGATGCCTGTAATTATTGCAAAGAGGTATAAATTTCCATTCCAGATATAGAGTTTTGGTGAAGGGGGACTCTTGAAGAAAATTGTTCATTCCACTTCTACAGGGACGGTGGAGTCTTCTCAGCACCGAAAAATACCAGACAATGAGAAGGCTGATGAACTTGCAAGAGAGGGCATATCCGTTCCACTTTCGCAGTCCTGAAAGGATTTAGGCATGTCGATCGCTACCTGCAAGGGATCTATCTCTTAAATCAGCAAGTGGTAGATGGGCAAGCCTCACCTTGCAACAAGACCAAACTCATTTGGCCGGAATGGAACTTGAACAGTCGGAAGTTGTCCTAATGCTGGGTAGAAGGAACTTAGCCACGGTCATATTGTCATTGGAAACCACGCAGATACGTTGGAGGTATCCTATAACGAGTTCTACAGAAATGAAGTAGGGCCAGAAACTTTGCGGAAACTGTTATGTGAACGCCCCGCACTGTGTAATAGAAGATGAAAGCCCATGGGTACAGAATGTTTTGAGGGTTTAACCGTCATAGGGTAGGAATACGGCAATCATTGGGTACCGCTGAATCCACACGATGGTTTGAACATGAGGGTTTCACAGATAAGCATGATATCACAACGAGCTCATACTTATGGGCTTATGCAGTCACTTCAGCCTAACCTATACAAGCTAGATTGAAACGATGATCCAGAGATAGATAAACAAAGGTGTTAAAGGGTTGAATAAGTGATAAACTGGACGTGACTAATTTGAACCTGCGCACGGTGCGAGAAACCAGCTAGGATAGTAGATAATAATAGAACTTTGGCAGGCAATGTCATTGGCTTCTATGGCAGTCAAACTTTTATATTCAAAATAGTGATACCGAGACGCTGCTATCCAGAGTCTGATATTACATCCATATTATAGTCTACATAAACTACCAAATTGTGGTATGCTGGGATAAACTCTATTAGGACTGTGAGTTTGATTACAGAAGCGAAGAAAATTACATCTGAAATGTGGTAAAAAAATGTTTGAGCCCTTCTCGATTTTTAGTCAAACAAAAGGGTAATTAGTTTTTTACAGTAATGTGTATGTAAAATGTGTCTCTTTTAGAATCTTTCGCAACTACCTGTTACCTGTCTTAGCTCACTGTCATGTAAACAAACAATATTTACTCAAACGTTTCAATACCATTTCGTCCCATTACTAAATACATATATGTATGTAAACAACATTGAAAATTTGCAGCTTGTTTACTTTCTAGCTACATATGTACTATCACCCCTATTGGGAGTGTCGACTGGCAGTAAATAAACGACTATTAAGCGATTATCGATTATCGATGCTATTGTGGGTGTCGCTTAATCGCTCAATTAGCGACTGTGAATACTTTTTAATCACTCATCCTTCTATTGCTGTTTTTTAGTCGTTGGAGTTTTCGTTTATAAAATTTACATAAGAAAGTGTTACTATATGGATAAAAAGTAAGTCAATTAAACTGGAAGTTGTAAAAAATTGTGAAATATACATATGTATGTATGTGTCTGAATTACAGATCAAAAATTGTAAGCAACAAAAGGCAACTTGCGCGGTTGGTCGAGCTGATGCAAGAGAATGAGGACATAGGCAAAGGAATTTTCGGAAAGAATAGGGGCCGAAGCTCCGCTTCTATTGTGTAAGATATGCAATATATCTTGTGCATATAACTCCGGCTACGTCATCCACAGTGTTTTTGCGCAGAACCAACATCAAAGTTTACAAGCAACTGCATAATTTATTAATTAACTAGTGCTTGGAAATTTGAAATCTCTATATTAAATTAAAGTTTAATTCTTTCACTACACTTGTATGTTAAAGTTTTTAATCTCGGGTCACGCGTTTGGACACAAATACCCAACATCATTGTACAAATAGCTAAACCGTACCGTATTTCTTAAACTTCCATAAAGTTTATTAATGAGGAAAACAGCTTTTCCTGCAAATCCTGTAAAACCTACAAACCGTGAAGCATCCGGAACGCAACTTCTATTCATAAAATTCACATATATACATACACTTCATCTTCCAACTCCAAGGGATCCGACGAATCTCGCAATTCCCTCCTTGCTTTAGCCAACTCTACTAATCTATTAGCTTCCACATCATCTTCCTCATCACTAAACCATATTTCAACCGTATCCATTTTTTAAATTTTATAATAAAAGCAATTATTTTAAAAATGATGTAAATGAAAGACTAAAGAAACAAATGTAAACAACAAACAGCTGTTTACAATTCAGTCAACCATTCACAATAGTATACATTTTTATCGATCAAGTTACACAATAGCAAAATAAAAGATGATCGACTCGATCGACAAATTTCTATTCTACTGCCAGTCGACACTCGCAATAGGGGCCTATGTATAGTATGTACGTTCTTGGTTGTACATTATTTCCTATTTATTTTTTTTTGTGTGATTTCCCAAATGTCTTGTTGCAGTAGTATGAATGAGGGAACGACAGAGCGATGAACTGATCGGACCACCTGCAGGTTAATCACCTTCTTTGTAGCGACAGAATTTTGATTATTTGCCAAGAAAATCTAAATCAAAGCAATTTGGCTTACCGAAAAGGGTGGCTCCACCTAAGAAAATAGCAGAGAGAAGAGGATATAAATTAATGTCTAATTTTAATTGCATACGAGTTCGTTTGTGTGCTCGATTGAACGATAATTTGCAGTAATTTGAAGAATGAACAAATTATTATTTTTTCATTTGGAAATATTACATGATGGGAGGAAAGATTTAAATTTAAGAGAAAAATCAAAAAACTATCAATGTGTAAATTTTCTAGTAAATGGTTGTCCATATGGTGTTTTTTTATTCACATGTATGTTGTTTTGACAGTGATAGCTCTTTCCCCCTGAAATCTTGACAGAGAGACAATAGGTTTGTTCGTCAGGCAAAATATTTGTACGAATTTGTGCGAATTACCATGATTTTTGCCCAAATCGCGTTCGTGCAGACCAAAAAATTATCCAACACTCAAAAATTATGAGAACAAAGTGACAGTTCTCTTGGAGAAGTTGCAAATTCTTGCTGGAAAAAAATTTGCCACAAACAACATGTGATTGTGGCGCATGGTTGCATTTTTGTCTACGATAACTTGAATAAATAAGATCATTAAATTTAAAAATTTATAAACAAGCGATTTTTTTATGAAAAAAATAAAGAAAATACTTGTTGATATAATTAATTAGGTAATTCCAATGATTTGAACTTAATTCGGCTGAAAAAAATTGTATTCGCAATCGGAGTGCAATTGCAACCAAAGTCGATTTAAGAAACCCGACAGCTAGTACGATAATGAAATTGAAATGTATGTTAAAGAAAGTCAGAACAACAAGAAATATACATGTATGTCCTGTTTTTGTCCATCTGAAAGAATTTTAAAAATTCTATAAACATTTGAATTTGAAATGCAACCGTGGACACCAGCATTTGCAAGTTTCTCAAATGAGAGAGATTTGAACGAATTTTTTCTTACTCTCTGATATTTTGAGTTTTATATAATTCTTGCTGGATTTTCGACGAACAAACCTAATATCGTATCCCCGCGGGAAATGAATCGCTTTATCCTGAAACAACGTTGAGAAATAATGTAAACCTTTGCAGCTCGAAATGGACAACGAATTTGTTTGAAAAATCATCTTAACCATCATCGGGAATCTAGCACGTGATCGTTGAGAAGCCAATGCATCCTCAGAGAGTGACAGTTTGGTGAGAGTTTTGGAGCCGTGGCATCATTGGCCCATTTTGCTGTGAAAATGATGCTTGAAATGCTACCTCGGAGCTGCGATTTGACACTATTCGACTTTCATTGTAGGGTGCCGTGAAGGACCGATGCTATGCGAACAATCTATTAACGATTCAGATACTTAAGGCGAATACCAAGCAAGCCGATAGAGATAGAGCCAGAAACCGTCACCAAGATCTTGGAAAACTGGGTTACCATGAATGAAATTGGATGCCATAAAAAATGGGAATGTTCGCTCTTTCAAATAATCCGACTTAGATCTTAGCTAAAAATAACATCAAAAGCAGTTAAGTAAACATTAGAAATCAGTTATAAAAATTTTTTTAGAATACTAAAAATTATGAAAAAAACAAACAAAAACAATAGTTTGGGAATAAGAATAATTGACCTCCAGAAGCTTAAACTTTAACTTTGGTTAAACTTTTTTTTCTGTCAAATAGTTTTTTTTTTCATTCTAATTGATATAATTCTACTACGCTGTCGATCGTAAGCCCATTATAAACAAGTAAAAGCAGCGCTGTCTTCGGCTATGCCGAAGGCTTCATACCTTTCATGAACATCTGAAAACTTTACTTTAACAGATTACTCTATTTGAAAAAATTTATATATTCACAGCACACATAGATAGAGGAGTTACATACATAAAAAATCTTATCTAAACAATTAGAGGTATGGAAGATATACCTTATATAGCACCAATCTAAGTGATTTTCACTGCTGTGTGATCAGTATGTAATTTCACTGTAAACTATCTGTTGATAGTGAGTGAAAATAGTGCGAAATATCCTGTTTCTAGCTGCATATATGGAGAAGTTATAACAAAGAATCTCATATCTGAACAATCAGTTGTATGGGAGCTATATGTAAAAGTGACCCGATCTTTGTTATTTTCACTGTAAGAATTCTGTTGATAATAGTTGGAAGTATTGGCAAATTTCACGTTCCTAGCTGCATAAACCGAGGAGTTATAATTAACATTCTCATAACTGAACAATCAGGAGATATATGTTATAGTGATCCGATCTTTATTGTTTTCACTGCAAATATTCTGTTAATATTGAGTGAAAATGGTGAGAATTTTCATGTGTAGCTGCATAAATTGAGAAGTTATGGCAAAAAATATCGTATCTGAACAATCAGTTGTATGGAGGCTAAAGGTTATAGCGACCCGATCGTCGCCATTTTCATTGAAAGTATTCTTTTGATACTGAGTGACAACAGTGCAAAATTTCATGTTACTAGCTCCTTAAAGGGAGGAGTTATAACGAAAAATCTTATATCTGAACAATTGGTAGTATGGGAGCTATAGGTTATAGTGACCCGATCTTTGTAATTTTCACTCCAAGTTTTCTGATAATAATGGGTGGAAGTATTGCAAAATTTCATGTTCTTAGCTGCATAATGGATATAACGAAAAATCTCATATCTGAACAATCAGTTGTATGGGAGCTATATGTTATAGTGGTCCGATTCTTCCGGTTCCGACAAATGATTAATACAATAAAAAAATACAGCCACCCACCAAATTTCATCCGGATATCTTGAAAACTGAGAGACTATATTGCATACAAACAGACGGACAGACAGACGGACAGACGGGCATGGCTAAATCGACTCAGCCCGTCTTCTGATCTTTTAGGTATACATTTTAATGGGTCTATCTTTTCTTATTCTGGTACTTACAAACATCGGACCAAAATTATGATACCATTTCATGTTCATGAAATGTATAAAAATGTGTTTCTGAAGATGGATCGGTAGTTAATGGGTTACTGTGACACCTTGAATCGATTCCGCGTGATTTTGACTAAACAATACTATGTATTTTTAACCGACTTCAAAAAAGGAGGAGGTTATCAATTCGCGGACTATATTTTTTATTTAATTTTTTTATGTACTTATGTTCCAGGATAACTTTACAACACATGAGCCGTTTTCGATATTTTTTATTTATTTTTATCGGAAAAGTGGTACATTACTAATTTGGTTTAGTTCCGACTACTGAATCATGCAGCAAATAACGCCCCTACATTTTTGTATGCGCAATGGAGTCGGTTGCGTTTTTGCTTAAAAATTACTTATGGAGCACTCGTTTCTATCTCTACGCGAGTATATATGTAGTATATTGGAACTCAGATATTATTTTACCTGTTATGTTCACTTTTTTATTTTCAGTAATAACCCACCAAACAATTTTTGTTGCCGGCAATAAGAAAACGTTTCGCCCTCGGTAACAAATTTATTGCCGGTAATATTGCCATCGTGTCGATTTCCTATTACCAGTCGCTCTAAAACGTCCGCCGAAGGCAACTCGCCTGGGTGAGTCGTTTTCTTATTACCTGAATGAGTCATTTTCTTATCGCTTCAGGCGATATTTGCAATAATTGTATTCTTTTTAATACTTCAATCATTTTTTGTATACAAAATTGGAGCTTATATAGAAACAGAAATAATTCTTTCTTTCTCTATGGGGCTTCCTTTTTTTTCAATTCTGTCACTGGTAAAAATTAGACGATTTTGGATAATACTATCAACGCGAAATTTATAAGCTTAGGAATTTTTGATAACTTATTTATTCCAAAGTTGACATGAAAGAAATGTTGTTGCCGATTTGTCACCACAGCAATAAACCGGTGAGTCGCCAATTTGTTGCCATTGACGATTGTTGCCTATTTCTCATGTTTTGCATGGTGGGAAGTTGTCGGCCGCTGTGGTGTAGTGGTAAGCAGTGCGCGCTTCCACTCCGCAACGCCTAGGTTCAAGCCCTGGTCAAAGCAACATCGCAAAAAATAAAAAAAAAACAGTTTTTTCTTAACAGCGGCCGTCCCTCGGCAGGCAATGGCAAACCTCCGAGTGTATTTCTGCCATGAAAAACAGCTTCTCATAAAAATACAATCGCCGTTCGGAGTCGGCGTAAAACTGTAGAACCCTCCGCTTTGTGTGACAACATCAAGGCGCACGCCACAAATCGGAGGAGAAGCTCGGCCAAATACTAACATATGTGTAAGCGCCAAATTATTATATTATTATTATTAATAATAAGTTTATTACCAAAATACCAAAAAGGCCAAATACTAACATATGTGTAAGCGCCAAATTATTATATTATTATTATTAATAATAAGTTTATTACTTTTAAAAATCGCTTGCAATTCACCTCATAACACTTGCACTCCGCCTTGTGACCCTTCTTCCAGTGTATGATCTGATGCTCTTTGCCACAATAGACCACATTTCGACAGCCGCCGCACTTCTGTGCCGCCGTCACTCCACAAACTGCGCATTTGCCAGGATTTGTCATTCTTTTTTTTTTGCCTCGCGCTTCTACTGAACTTTTGAAAATTTATGTGTTTTTTTTAAATTATTTTCCAAACAGACGGCACGCGAATTTTGAAACAGATGTCAGCATATACAATAAATATACTATATGTGTATATCTATAATAAATTAATATAAAAGCGCACACTATAGTTTGCTAAGATTTTTGAAATTTTCAGTTTGCGTAATCGCCAGTCGCGCCACAACTGGTCGATGAAATTAATTTGTGAATGCTAGGCAGCGAAGAGCAGCTAAATTCAATAAATTTCTACAAAATCCACTGTACAAGCGCATTTACATACATAATGTACAAATGCAGCTGCCGAAATATTCTCTAGTTGAACTTTTTAATGACAGCTGCAATGCAACGCTCTACTGAGCGCACTTAAGGTGCGCGCCCTGAGTATTGTCATTTGAAAAGGCGGCGCGAGTAGCGAAGGTGAGGGGTGTACAACACACTAAGCAGGCAGTACGGAGGGGCAAGCCTTTTTTGAAAGCGTCAGATTTATACAATCTGTACAATAGACCGTACTGAAAAAAAACAAGTTTGCCTTACATCCCTGAGTCGAAAGTATTTTCGCGGGGCTCTTTCGAAACATTTTTTTTTAATTTTCTTTATATCTTCGACATTTAGAGCCCGATCTTAAATTTTATATATCAATGTTTGTTTTCTGTACTAAAGTTCATTGACCGCAGGTATCCCGTTCCAGGACTTACCCACCAGATCTCAGTTCTTACTACTCTAACGTACCACCCATATTTCGGTCAAGTAAAGCTCCCCAAAAATCATACAACTCTTGCAAAGGAACTATTTCTTTTTTTCTTGGTTGTACGGTCTAATGTACAAGTCTTCTCGGACGGCTCTATCATTTATATTCTTTGTTTTCTTTTATTTCAACTTTTATTAATAGCATCTCGTGTTCTTTCATTAGCTTTCTGGTTCGCTTGTTCGCTATGCTTTGAACCATAAAAAAAATAAACGTTTATTTTCTTTGGCTAATTGGTAGAGAAGGCGTGGCAATTCGGGGAAAAAAAAATTTTTTAAGATTTCGAAGAGGAATATTTTGGTTTATATTTATTGTGAAATATTTGCAATCTTTCGTTATGTGAACATATCGTTTTGAAAGATGAGCAAGTCGAATCGATCAAATCACTTTGAAAGAAAAGCGTGATATCTACATGAAAAATATTAATTAGAGAGTTTTCTTCGTAACCAAGCCGTAAAGGCCGGATGAGGCAACTTTTCTCAGACCTGCTAGAGCAGAACTGATTACTATTACTATTACTATTTGAAGAAGCAGGCCCATAAAAGGTTGAGTTAAATGCCTTTTTCTGATTGTTATAGATAACGTTAAATCGATGTTTTGGAAACATTCGATTACAGTTTTTTTCCATTTCAACAAGCTAAATGTTACTCATCTGAAAACTGTCCATTTCTTGCCTTTTGCCCATAATTTGACTGTTAACTGTCTTTGTCGTAGGTTGTGCCACAGGTCAATCAACTATCTCATTGGCCTAAGCGGTATGGTTTCTGTAATTGTGGAGAGCAAGGAACTGATTTTTCTTACGAGTACCTATAGGATAACACAAATTGCCATTATTCGTGCCCCTTGTCGTACAGTTAGATCAGTGGAGTCCAGAGGAGAGAGCTTTTAATCTATCTCCGTTCATAAAAACTCCACAGACAGCGTTGAATAGCTTCTCCCGCCTGATTTGTTTTGAATCTGTCTAAGTTAGATTGAAAGAAAATCGTTACAGAAACGCCTACAGAGCAACTGTCATCAGAGAGCTTTTACCGTATGTGCGCCTATAACAAATTTACTAAAGGATTTAAGAAGCTCCAAAAGGTCAACTGGACCAAAAAAGGTCAGCTGGTGTAGAACAACGTAGGGCGGTAAGAGCTTTTACTTTGTAGGCGTCCTTGCAGTTAGATCAGTGAAGGCCAGAGAGAGCTTTTATTCTTTTTCTGTCCATATAAAACTACAGACAGCGTTGAATAGCAGCATACCCTGCCTGATTTGTTTTGACTCTCTCACTTAAGCTGGGATCTCACGATTGCCGCAATACACCAATTATTGCCTCATTTTATGCCCCAATCGTGTGATTTTACAATACATTGACTCATGCGGCAATAGAGGCCGATATTGTGCTTACTGTGCCCAATCAAATACGGCCCATGTGCGGCAATCGTGTGATAGCTCGTGTGATAGCTCGATTGGCAATCATGGGGCAATGAAAATTTCAAAATTGCGGCAATATTTATTGTATTCTTGTGCGGCAATTGAAGTGAACAATACACATCAATATTTAGGCTGTTTATTAATAATTTACTTTTTTGCTTCCTTATGTGTCCAAAAATCACTGAAATTAATATCCTTGTTTTCGGAAGCAACATAACTTTTAATTTAATTTGTAGTGAAATTATAATTTTTCTTGAAGTCCGATAACGGAATATTTGCCACGATATATACCACCACAAGCAAAACTCATACGAGAAGAATACGAAAGGTATTTTATGTCACCAAATGGCGGACTGCCATGACAGTATAAATTTATTAAAAAAAAAAACTTAAAAGTTCAATACAGCCCACGACAAAGCAGTAGAACCTCAACATTTTGACCAGTCTTGACTATTTTTCTTCTACTTATTTAATCTTCATTATTTTCGTATAAAATTATAGCTCATTGTCTAACAAAAACTGCATAAATCCAAATTGCAAAAAAATAATTAACATTAAACAACAGAAGAAAAGAGTCAAGACTGATCAAAATGTTAAGGTGCTATCTTTTGTTGCGAGCTGTACATATAATTATAAAATTTAATTCCAAACATAAATTATGTAAATTCGCAGCTTTCATTTAAACAAACATAACTCTTTTGTACCAATTTTACTTGTAATGAATAAAAAAACCTCTACGTAACAAAATTAAAAAGAAAACTGTTGCAACTTGAACTCCACATAGCACGTTGCAGTTATCGTCGAAAAATAAAAAAACTATACAATCAAACTTCTAAATAAATGCGTGAGTTTTCGTTGGGCAGAAGTTTTTGCTTCCTTGCTTTCAAACAACAACAAATATGAACAAAATGAGCTCGCAATATACAAAGCAGATGCAATTGATTTATTTATTTTTATTAAGAATACGCCATTTTTACACAACAGAGAAAAAAAACAGAATTTAGAGGTCAGCGCAACACTTTATGGTCACAATTGCCGCATGCTCGAACAATCGTGTGATAAGTTTGGGGCAATTATTGTCACTATATTGCTTTTCGCCAACTTACGGCAATGAGAATTGTATAAAAAGAGGCAACCGTGTGACTGTACAGAATTTGATTGGGACAATTTTTTTATTGTGCTCCAATACAGCATAATAAAAATTGTTCCAGATTGGTCCATTTGCGGCAATCGTGGGATCTCAGCTTTAGATCGAAAGGAAATTATTAAAAAAATGCTGCTTTAAGCAGCTTCGACCGGGGGGTTTTGTTCGTGACTGCCAAAGAACGTCAGCTTGTCTAGGATAGCTTCCCGCCCTTAAGAGCTTTTACTTTGCAGACGTCAAGTATATAAACTATACTGAGAACTTAAAAAAGCTTGGCTACGAAATTGACAATAATTGTATTGGTCGTGACCAAAAATATATTCCGCGGGAGTAGCTTCTTAAATATATCTCTTAAATTTATTTTTTCTTTGAGTATAACATAGCGACGCCAGAGACAGCTTTCGCTCTAAACCATGGATGGGCACCTCCTTGCCCGCGGACAAAGCTCTTTTAAGCTTTCTATACATTTTGTACAGGCGCGTGAAGAGTAAAAGCTCTATTTGCCCATCGCTGGTGTAGAGCATCACCGCTGTAAACCCATGTTAATACAATCTATAGGAAGCTTAATTTAAAATCCTTTGAAAAAGCTCTACTCATGGGCTTCTTTTTAGTCGTGATTGGTTTTGATGGTGACTGGTCTAAGTAAACAATATGCAGAGTGATCTTTTATTCAGCGTTAGCCGTATATGAGGAAATCTCACGATTTATTTTTTCAGTGTACATCCTTCTCTCGCCGGAAAAAAACACTTGCATATATTTTAATTAGTTGGGTTCCAGAAACAAAAACAATATAAAATAAATAAAGTATTTAAACAAGTTTAGCTCTAAAACGGTTATTTAGGCGAAACAGTACCGAAATTACTCAGTTTCTTATCTTCACTCGAAAAAATTGTTTTTTTTTTAATAACTTTGGGAGTATTTCATATAGAATGTTCATCAATGGACGTTGACACCAAATACAGCACATCTGTAAAGTTTCAAGAGTGTGCCACCAAATTTAAAAAAAAAATTACATTTAGTAAAATATGACTATGATTTGAGAAACTTTTACAATTTTTATTGGCACACTCGAAATTAATTTTTAAATTAATATAGAAAGTAATATATGTAAATGTGCATAAGGAATATCGTGTAGAAATCTTCCACGCCAATATTTAATTACTTTTAAATTATATGACTTTTCATTTAAGGCGTGTGAGTAAATGTGTTAGCTGAATGTATGTATATGGTGCTGCGGGCGCATACGTAACATACACACTAGGGGGAGTGGTTATTTTTACTTTTTAGTACATCTTATTTAAGTTTTCATTTAAATACAATCGCGGTGGAGTCTTGTTCTTTATGCAAAACTGAAGATAATGCATTTTTTAAGATAAGTGTGACACCATTTTCGACTAANTACTAATGCATGAAAATCCTAACCTCAAAAAAATCACCCGTTATATGGTGCTGCGGGCGCATACGTAACATACACACTAGGGGGGTATATGAGCACGAGTGGTTATTTTTACTTTTTTCATCTTTTTTAAGTTTTCATTTAAATACAATCGCGGTGGAGTCTTGTTCTCTATGCAAAACTGAAGATAATGCATTTTTTAAGATAAGTGTGACACCATTTTCGACTAAAAACACGCTTATAATAGGCATGTTCTATTCAACCATCACAAGCAAATAGTTAAATCTTGGTCAAATAAAACGAAATTAGCTTATTTCCTATGTTAGCCTAATTTTGACAGTTGTTTGACTGCAAATAGTGTCAAACTAAGTTTTTGCCTCTTTCTGATTGGCTGAAGGAGAAAATTTCTGATGCTGAATGTCAATGCCTCTTGTTCAATATACAAGCCAAGATAGTTTTTCATAAGCCAATATAATTATGTTGGGTAAGTCCTCCATACAAAATAAGCTAATAGCCTTAAATAATTGGACAAATAATACACGGCTAACACAAAATGAGCTTTAAAAGCTTTTTGCGGAAGCTTTTGAAGGGGCTAACTACGGTCAAATCGCATTGGCCTGCTGCACTACCCTCTTGAAGATCGATAAGAGCCAGCAGTAATTTTCGAATGAAAATATAAAGTTCAAACGGAGCAATAAAGTACAAGATCCTGCCTTCTTCTGGTATTTTCTGAGGCCAGTTAACGTGAGGAAAAATAGAATTGAGTGCTTTTATGAACTTTAAAAAACTATTTGACCGAAAGTTGAGGAGGAAGAAAAACGAGTTACGAAAGAAAAACCAAAAGAAAAATGATAGGACGATCTAGTTAAAATAAAAGATGAAGAAGGATACGCAGACGAGTTAGGGGAAATGGGGAACCAAAAAGCAGAAGAAAAGAGTAACTTAAAAGAGAAAAAAAAAGTTTTAGATGAAAGCAGAATAGTGACGAAAAGGAAGAAAAAATCAAGAGGAAGAAACATGAGGAAGAAGAAAAATCAGAAGAAGAAGAACAAAAAGGAAAAGAAGAAAAATTAAAATAAAAAGAAAAGGAAACAAGACGAACAATAAAAAGAAGAAGAAAAAGGTTATGAAGAAGAAGAAAAAAAGAGAGGGAAGAAGAAGAATCGGAAGAAGAGAAGAAAGAAGAAAAGAAAAATCAAAAGAAGAATAATAATTTACCTGCATTATTTTTGAATAAATTNGAAGAAGAAAAAAAGAGAGGGAAGAAGAAGAATCGGAAGAAGAGAAGAAAAGAAAAATCAAAAGAAGAATAATAACAGAAAAAAGCAGCACTACCGCAGAATTCTTAGAGGAACCGCTTTTTTTAGGTATTATCTTAATTTACCTGCATTATTTTTGAATAAATGAAACTTAATTAATTTGTGTTTTTCATAATTCTTTCAATAATTTATTGTATGTATTTCCATTGGTACATATTTAAAAATTTGTCGTTTCTCAATAAATTGATAAATGGAAATCAGTCTTTTTCTATGTGTTTGAAGAAAAAAATTACATTAACAGAGCATTTGAACTTACTTAGCATAATGTAAGTAGTAAATGTATTAACTAGAAACCATACATATCTACATGTATGTAAATAGGCTTGTACGAACATATTTTCTTTAAATAAATTGGCATTAAAAGTTGTAAATATAACTTTAAATTTACATATTTATTCTATTATTATAAAATTAAGAAAATTGGCTATTTATGAAGTGAATTTGGAGGCGAGTGGTGAAATGGATGGTGAAAACTCAACTTAATCCTAAACTATTTACTATCTTGATATAATTTAGGATTAATTATACAAATAAAATCGTTAGGTTTTCGGAAAAAATATCGATTCATGAGTATGCGTGTGTGTTTGTAAATAAAGTAAATTAAAAATGAAATCGATGTCAAATAAAATTTGCGTAAAATAATTTCGTAGGTATCTAACAAATTTAATTTTTCTATAATAAATATTTTTTATTTATGTATGCATGCCTGTAGTTTTTCCAATGAATTTTAGTTTATTTATTAAGGTGTGTATCGATTTTAGCTAGTTATTTGGTGAATGCAGTACATACTTGTATCAACATACATACATATATAAATTTGTAAATGCACGTATTGATATTTGTATTCCTCTTTTGTAAGCAACAATGGCTTTTACAGTAACTTTGCACACTCAATTAAATTGTTTATTTAAATAATTCATATCAATATAATTTACACGATTCTATGTAGTTGCAATTTTACATTTGTATGTATATTTATATGCATTGGTGTGCATTTCTGTGTAAGCTTCAATTCATTACGCATCGCATTTGTGCGGATTTAGTTCAATTAATAAACTATTATGTTTTTCTAATTAAATTTTCTTTTTGTAGTAGCTCTCAATGCTGCTGCAATAAATTCCATAAATTCCTTCAATTATACACAACAATCCATATATAAATATGCAGTTCAATAAACATTCGCTTTCGTAGTTATTTAGTTAATTAGCGCATTTTTGCTTTAGTTCAACTCTATTTTGCAATAAACAACATTTCAATAGTTTAATACACCCGTTCAGTAGTTTATATTTATTTTAGTAGATACATTTGATTTCTATCTTAATATTTTATTTGAAAGCAGCCCACCAATGGCCCCTTTTTTCAAATGCTGCATGTGTTGTGTTTTGTGTATTTTTTGTATGATTCTTTACAAAGCTTTTACCAATGCTCGAGATTTCGAAAAAAATTAAAATGAAATATATGTAAAAATTTATATGAAAAGTAAGCTTAAAAATTATGTAAAACAAACTTACAAAAATGAAAAAAAAATCTAAAATTGTTTGAACGAAAAATCGCAGTTCTAGAATGCTGCCAAACCATTAAATTTTGTATTTTGAAAAAAGTTCGAGTAAAATTTTTGTAATAAAAGTATTAATTTTTTAGGTTGTTTCCCCCGAAAATGTGCCTATTAAAGAATTTGTTTTTGAAATTTTTACGCAAATTCAATCTGAAACAAGATTTTTATTAATCAAATAAGAAATATCGCTAGCTTAGAAAGAAAAGTTGCTAAGTCCCATTTTAAAAATTTTACAGGAGAGGAAAAAATCTTCCTATAGCCATTTTCTTTAACTATGTCGCAATACTTTGAATCAAACAGTTTGCGCGTTTAAAGCAAAGCAAAACTCCATAAGAATCAAAAGGATTCGATATTTATTAAAAGATGTCGTATTATTTTGGCCTTATCGGATTTGTGGTGCTTATTTTGGACTTAGCAATTTTTCCTTTTATTGCTTATGATGAGGAAAAAACAAAACGAGTACCTTTATAATTTTCGAAACGATGCGTATTCAATTTCTTTAGCCTCCTATGTCAAAATATGAGTTTTCATAAAAAGTGGACTTAGCAACTTTTCACTCTAAGCTAGCGATATGAAAAGTAACTAAGAAAAAAAATTGAATCAAAAAAATAAAAGTTCAAAATATTTTGTACAGATCTAGATACTTGATATTTATTTTTTGCAATAAAAATTCAGTTTTTATTTTTTAATATTCATAAGTCATAGTTTTAGAATAAAGTTGTTTTTACC
>NW_016166183.1:0-25061 GCF_001687245.7 Rhagoletis zephyria | reverse complement strand
GGCGGCGTAAACCTCTAATACATATGGATAAGTAAATATTTCTGTATAACGACTTTCAACCCTAGCCATTTTCCTTTGAGTTCTCATCACTTCTAAGCTGTTTATTTATGCTTATTCGATTGCAATAATAACCCGAACATAAATAAATTCCTATTTATGTTGCTAAAAAAGTACAAAACATATTCGATAAATTTATGAAAATATATGACCAACGCCAGTTATTTTTAAGTATCTGAGTAACTATATACGCCCTGTAAGAAAAGTTAAGGAGTTTGAATTCGTTTGCTACTGATAATTTAACCTATTTGCTATACAGTAAATTTTTTTTTAAGTTTTTTATTTGTTCGAACAAAATTAATCATTGAGGTAGTTGACGCTTGCCTGGTTATCAGGTTATGTGGTTATATTTTTTACTCAGTTTACAACAATAAAATATTCTACACAATAATAATTTTTAACCAGATAACAATGTGCAAATGTGAACAACCTCATTATTTTGGATTTTAATTTTTTATAAAATTTATAATATTTTATCATACTCAATGATTGAGACCTCTTCTTGAAGGGAGCAAGCCTACGCACGTGCAAATAGAGTCACGTTATTCAAATTCAGTTAGTTCTGAAAAAAAAAATGTTTTTAAAAAGCTGGAATCACTGTATTTGGCCAATCCAGTTGCATATCTTCCATAATATAATCCATAAAATTTAATGAGTGAAACACCATTTTGAAGGCCAGCATCACCGCTCTAAGTAAAAATAAAATTTTATGAGTAGGGTAGCAACATACTTAAAAGTATAGTGAATTAGATATTACATAAATTGAATGACGGCCGCTGTGGTGTAGTGGTTAGCAATACGCGCTAGCATTCTGCAGAGCCTGGGATCAAACCCAGTTTCCGGTGAACATCACAAAATAAAAAAATAAAAAGTTTTTTCTAATAAATAAATAGCAGTCGCCCCCAGGCAAGCAATGACAATGAAATTCTTTACCCAAGCGCAAAAGTCTGATTTCATACTTTTACATATACATATGTATGTAAGTACATAAATACTTGTAGATTACGAATTCTCAGCTGTACTGGCCTTCTTGGCTGTTGCGGCTACAATCTCCATTCAATTTCCTGACAGCCCTTTTTAAATATACGAGTACTTAATGCATGTACGTTTATTCGCCAAGAATACAGGAAATACATGTAAGTATACTAAAGTACGAAATCTAGTTTGTTTTTCTCATCTTTTCTTAAGCAACAAGTGACATTTTTCACAGGCCTATGACCGTTTCGCCGTCGCCTTAGAGCTGTAATCTACTTTCCACTATTTTGGACACAAAAAAATATTTCACTTGGCTGTTTGTTTGTATATGAATATATATGTAGAAATGTGTGTGTACAAACATAAAATTTGTTATTTGGGGATAATTTTTATTTATTTTTTTTTTGCTCAGCCAAGGATATTTATTAGGTATGTCACTCTACTGAAGACGCATTAAAGTAAAGGTTTTTATGGTTGAATGCAAGCTATGTATGTACATACAAATGACCACACATGTGTATGTATGTATGTGTGCTTAGTTTTTTCCTTGCATGAACATAACTGTCCATAATTCACGTAAAATTGTCGCCACCACTCTCCTTTTGAAAGCTTAAGTACGCTTCAGTTGGAGAAGATTGAAGGATAAGTAGACATGAACATATGTATTTTTCGCTTAGTGGTTGTTGGAAATATTGATCGGCTAGGATTTGTTAACAGGTGCGTTTGTTTGTGTAGCTAATGTATGACGTTCAAACTTTCCATGTCATATAAATAAAGCGCATCGAGTACGAAACAGGGCCATCGATCTTGCGTTTAATAGTTTTCTCGAAAGCCACCAAAGCCTTCTCATCTCTATTCGTCCTTGTGGTTTATATATAAGAAATCGAACGTGAAAGAGCTCTTCTTTTCAGTTGCCTACCAAGTCCAATGTAGCGCCTGTTAGGCAAAGTTATCCTTCGCTTCATATACAGATTGACTTGGTGATTGGTGATGCCAATGCTGGATTCTAAACTGGCAAATTGCTTCGCTCCTGCAAATTAAGAACTGTGTACCACTCAATATGCGAAGATTCTTTGTTTGTCGCCAGAAGATTTTTTGTTTGTCTTGTCCTCATTCATCGCCAGACCAACGACATAAAAGTAGTAAGTTTTGCGGGTGTCTCAAATTTAGACCCTCATAGAGGCAGCTTCCCTTTGTGCTATCAAAAGCCGGTATAACAGTCCAGTGTAGAAAAGGGGCATTAGTCTGTGCGGATCTTCGTCAACTTCTCGTCGCAAAACTTACATTGCGCAACGAGGTAGTGATCCGAATGAATGTTTGCCCCTCGGATGGAATGGACTTAAAGAAAGCTCGAAGCGTATCTTTAATCTACCATGACGTGATCAATTTGTTTCTGTATCCATATTGCTGTAAAGATGTTTCGACGCTGGACTCTGGTACTAGTAACTAACATGTTGTCGAATGTTTTCTTGTCAGGACTAAATTTTCCAATTGTGCTATCGTTCGCGTGCATAAAGGATGCATTTGCAACATCACCACAATGTTTTCATTCATATTAGTATCATGGTCTGCATTGTACATATTTTAATTTTGCGATAATTATCCCAACACCACAGGGGTTTCACTTTCCGAACTGAAGTTTCCGCACACAAAACCTTTTCGCGCCAAATTGCTGCAATCCATTTATTCTTTGTTTTGCTGGAATTTGCNGGCTTTTTCTTGCAACTTGCCGGCAGTTGGCTGTAGTAGTGCAGCCAGCTATTGGTGTTTTCACGCGGCACCTTTTTTGTGTGCAACTCTGTTATACATTTTTCGTATTTGGTTTTGGTGCTTGTGTGTTTATTTAAGGCGCTTAACGGTGTCAACAGCAGCAACGTAAAAGCGAATGATAAAGTAGGTGGTAGAAGCGAATACGAAAATTGCAATTATCATAAATAAGGACTGTCACTACCATATCGCTGCTGAAGGGTTATTTTGTTTTGTTCACGTCGAAAATCGATTGAGATAAATATGTACATACATAGATATGGATGTTGGTGAGGTTCCCGGCTTGCAAATGAACAATAACATTGGTGTATTCCTTGGCAAATGGTCGGAGAAGAAAACAAAAGGATTACGTATGTCCCGTGCACCTTTTCGTTTCTACGGTTGCTAAGCTAGAACGGCAATAAGTACTACTTTCGTTCCAGCCTTGGGCCGCAGGCAAACATCCACCAAGAACTACCAGCCCCCTAATTCTCGCTATTCATCGATTAACTTATTTATTACATGATTTGCAGCCAGGGAGTCCACATCGGTTGTATTCGAACGGAGCCATGCAAATTTAAAAATTTAAATGAGAGAGAGAGGAAGGGGAAAGCAGTAAGTAACTCGAGAGAGTCCCCAAGGGAAAGGCTAAACGCGATCACACCGACATCGTAGATTCATTGTCAGACAAAGGGGACCTTTAGAAAGCCTTGCCAAAGGCACATAGTGTAAGAAGGTGAGAAATATAGAATGAAGTAACGCTCTATCGCAATACAATGCGGAGTTAGGTATCTTGAAGCGTGGGGTGAACGCAGTAACCGTCTTGGTACATTGCTAGACAATAGTAATAGTCATATCTATTGGCTGATTGCAAAGTAGAGGTTTGTAGAGATGGAGCTGCTGAGTATGATGCCCAGGCGGATGCATGAGGATGTGGAGAGCTGGTTTAAATTTTATGTGGCTAAAGGGAGTGATTGCAGAGACAAGGAGACAAAGTGCGTCTAGAGGCAGTGGATAGCTCTGATCCATACAATTTCGATGGTTCAAGTATGGATCCAGTGAGGATGGAAGTCTCGAGGTTGGAAGGTATTAACGTAGTATCTAAGTCGGCCGCGAAAAAAATTTGAATAAAGTTTATATGTCTCATATCTTTGTTTTCACCTTGACTAGGTTATTTTGGAATTATTTGCAAAAAGCCAGACAAACGTTGAGAAAACCGCTGCTAATCGTATTTTTGGGTCGGGAATTAAGGAAAAGCTTTAACGTTTTAGAGACTGTTCATTGGGATACCACTGAAACTGAAAATAAAACCATATTTGTGGTGCACGTCGTGATGTTGTTACACATATGAACGGACCTACGAGTAAATAAAAGTTACTTGAATACGGGTAGTATCAATCTACGGGAGCTTCTTCTTCAATCTTAGCCTCGTAAAAGCTCTGATGAAAAAGTTTGCATGATTCCAACCAGGGACCGCAACAGTTACAACTTTTATTATAAAAATCGTTCTATAACAATTATTTTTTTACTTATATTTAATTAGTCATTGAATAACGGTTGCTTCTCAGTTTTATTTTATAAATCCAAAATAACAGTTATTTTTAATTTTTATCTAAATAATCTGCAAATAACAGTTATTTTTGATTTTTATATTATATGTCTTAGATAACAATTATTGAAGACTGATGTTTATAAAAGTCATCAATAAAACTCAGTCAGTGACTTAAATTTTTTAAATTATACTTATAAGAGTCACATATATAGGTCGTAGTAAACTTTTGTTTCCCAACATCTTCTTAGATGCGAAAAATGTTAGTGACATTTATACGAATGATTTAAAAAATAAAAGTCGGTGACTGATTTATATTGATGACTTTTAAAAGTAAAAGTCACTGACTGATTTTTAGTGACGACTTTTATAAATAACAATTATCCAAGACATATATTAAAAAATCAAAAATAATTGTCATTTTGGATTTATAATATTCATATTTTAATAGCAAAAATAATTGTTTTTTTAATTTGGATAAAAATTTATTTACAAATTTTAGTCTCGGTGGAAAAAGAAATCGATTGGTATGTATCACTTAGTTAAAGAACATTTCCTTCATAGTGAATTTCGCATTTTCTGCTGCTAATGGACTTCGAAAAAGACAGATTTGACGGAAAAAGAGCCAAATTGGTAGCCCTGTTTATATGTAATATTATATTTTTTTTTTTCTAAAATAAAAAGCTATTCTTTGTAAACGAAAACAACTCATGTGGATAGCTCATATTTTGTTGATCTTTAAACAGCTACGAAATATTAATTGCGTATGGAATTATCAAGCTGCATTGAGCTTCAACATGTCTGTTGCAGATATAAAGTGTATTGTCCTGCAATTGTTTTGAATAAAGTGATTAATTTCGCTGAAAGCTTTCAACGCACGCAAGAATTAAAGAACTTGGAAAATTGATTTATGTATACCCAAGCGTATGTACTTGCATAGCTCTAGATGCATAGGTGGTCTCTTACATCTGACTGCATATATGTATGTATATGTAAGCAACCTTCAAAGACATTATTTAATTAAAATTTTAAGTTCTTAGTTAAAATTTTAGTTCAACAATTGAGCGCTGACTTATGCAGTTTCGTTCGTCTTTTCTTAATTACACTGAATCACAAATTTGTGTTTGTTTTTTGTTTTTTTTTTTTGAAAAAATCGATTTTGATTTTTTTTTTTTTTTGAAAAAATAAAAACATCAAATTTTGACGGTAGAAAAATTAGAAGACTAACAGGTTCTGTGTAAAACTTTTGCAGTTGTGCTAAAGCCTGTTCTATTACAATTTATGTATAAATAAAGTAAAACTCTAGTTCGTTTTATAATTGAATGAAAAGAGAAGGCACGCCCCTGTTACTCACTTTCGCTACAATTATAACGAGTTATCTATATTAGCCGTCATCGATTCGCCAACAGTTAGCGAGTGGCGAAACGAACGAACTCAATGAGGTACAACCAAACTCGCTATCGTCTATCCGTGCTAGCTAACTTTGTTGTTGCTTTCACATGCAAAATTCTTCTTTAAGCGACCGGAACTCAAACATTGCGAATCGATGACGGCTATTATAAATTATATGCGCATTTTCATTTGACCGCTCATTACTTCTTTATTTAACCATCGATTTTGTTCATTAGTAACTTCATTTTTTTGTAACCAAACAGGCTGTAGCACAAATGCAATAATTTGGCACAGAACCTGTTATTGTTTTCACTTTTCATAAAACAAATATCTGGAATGATATTTTAATTTGTCAGAAACTATCAGACCTATAGAAAAGTGATGTATATGCAGTCTATGTAGAATTTTGTTAGCCTTCATACTTAATAATAATCCCAACGGTTTTTGCCCTCGATTCCCGCCCATCCGCACGAGGGGCGCAGTCCGCATGATTGTTAAATTGGTTCGTAAAATATACGTGATTAAGTGTAACCACTTTTTGTTTTAAGCTGAATAACGGTACATTGAAAATATTTAGAAAATTTATATAGGAATTGAATAGTGGCATCCACTGAAATATTTTGCTATAAACCAGTGTTATCTTTCGGCAGGATATGCCTTACGCATGTATTAGGGCTGGGCGGCTAGTCCCGATATTCGCTTATTTTGAGAACAATTTATCGAAAGCATTCAAATACAGTTTAGAATACCCGCATAACCGAATAACCAAATTAACGGATATTAAGGATAAGGGATATCCGGACTTTCGCATATACGGTTAGCCTCCGCTCTAGTTTATACATTAGGGTGGTCTAAATAAGCATGTGAAAAAGTAAAGGGGGAATTTTAGTGCTCTCTTCCCTAGGATTATTCTTTAGCTTAAAAAATATTCACTTGCTTTTTTTTATGTCGAAATCAAAAAATTATTTAAAGGTCGCTCAAAGCTTTCCATTTTTTATATGGTTAAAAACTATTTTTAAGAAAATGAAACTAATATTTTTCGATTCTAAAACTCTGTTTCTTTTCAGGAGACTTCCAAAAGTCTTTATTTAACCATTTCTTAATACTAAGGATTTTGTATGGGCCCTCTCATTGCATTATTTTGTTTTTTTTTTTTTGTCGAGACCTATAAAAAATAGCTAGTATTAAAATGGCTAACTAAATAACAGGGTATCATTACTGCAAGTCACCTGAAGGGAAAAAGAGCTTTATGATCGAAAAACTTTGATTTTCAAGAATTCTACACCATTTCTACGAACAATTTTCTTTTTCCGTATAAAATATTTACAAGGAAAACTTTGAGCGCCTTGAGCGACCTCTAAATATTTTATGGTTTCAAAATCAAAAAAAAAAACAAGGATATACATATGTATGTTCTCGGTATAAAATTCGGACTTAACTTTTTTTCGACCACCCTAATTTGCATGGGCATATATGTTTTATGTACATTATTATGTATAAATTGGTTTATGTAAAGCATGCAAACAAGCTGCACGATGAGCATATTCAGCCACGTATACAAAAGGATTCAATGAAAATTTACACACTTATAAAACCATGCATACACACACACTCGCATACTCTCATTCATTGTAAAGATAATACTTATGAAGTAAGTATGTAGTACAGCAATTTCAATATTGAGTACTGCATTGCAAGTACTTACACGCGACATCTGCAGAAAATTCAGGGGCCATAAGTAAATCTGACTGTTTGTCTATCCCCGTGCTGTAGTATATACGTACATACATACATATATATGTAATAGATATACCGAAATTTGCGGAAAATTGTGATGCCGGGATTTCAGGATATCTTTTAATTGAGACATAACTTGAATATCAGAAAAGAATCAATAACTGAAAGCATATACGTACGTGTAATGTACGTGTATGTGTACGTAAGAGCAGCAAAGTACTGAAAATGGAGTCTTCTAATCTTGACCTGAACTTTTTCATACAAAACTTTTTGTTGAAAAACATCTTTCGGCCTCAACAATTTTAGGCTGTACTGTCATTTAGCCATTTGAAGATAATGACCCTTATCTGCTCCAATCATGGGGATTCACGGGGACCAGCAGGGTCACGTATCGCCTCCCAGGTAGTCGCTCATCCTAGGGTTAATATGTACTTTCAGGGCAGGAGAGTTTGGACTATGTCTACATCGCTTCTGCGCCATACATCAGAACGGGCATGATTGGTGATCTATAGACAGGTCGAAGAGAAAACTCGGGCCCCATATTAAATATGCTGTTCCACCCCCAAAAAATTTATGAACTTAGCAAAATATTTTTATCTTTTACAGAAAAAAATTAACAAAGTATAGCTTCATTTGTACATGTAAAAAAAGAGGTGAAAATTGCCGATTTTTTTTTAATTAAGAAATATCAATATTTCAAAAATGATGGAAACTTTTATGAAGGGGATTTCGTTCTTAAGCTTAGTATCCAACTCTTAAGAAAACGGTCAAGAAAAAATTGCCATTATTTCGCGTGTGTGTCCAAGGAATTTTGACATTTTTTATACCTCACAGCCTGTTGCCTCACTCTTTCCTCAAGAAATAATGGAACGGGCATATATTTCTGTTGCAAACCTGGGTTGCCTTGTGCTCTTTTTTCACAAAAAACTTTAGAAAACCGTAGTAGAAAGCGTACTAAATTTCTGAAGAACTGCGTACTGCCTTAAGGAAATTTGACTCAAGAAAATTTCTTAGCCATTTCTTGTACGTCATTTTATATGGAGTTTTTGCTTTTCTTAAGAGCTGGATAATAAGCTTTATCATGGAGGATATCCCGCAATCTACCTTCTCCTTAATTTCAAGTGCTCGGTAGTCTACATTTGTACATACATATGTACGTTCATATGTTGATTGCAGTTAATGTGGATCTTTTTTTTTTTTTTAGTAATCTATGTACATATGTATGTATCTGTACTCTTCCCCTCTCTTCTCACCTCCTTCGCCAACGAACGAGCAGACTTGAAAGCAAGACTTCACGTGTCTGAAAGGGGACTTAGCGAAAACTTTTTCGCCATATCATATCTGTACCGTTCGTTCGATTTTACAAAATAAGTAGTGATGTGCTTACTTGTCGGTACCCAATACTTCAAAAATATTTCGGTACCCAATACTCCCTTTTCGGTACCCAATACCGATTCCTTACATTAAACCGTCGCCGCTTTATATATTTAAAGTTTATAAAAAATATATTTTAATACCATTTTATATGATATCGGCTAAAAAGAAATTGAACTTGTCGCAATAGCAAAATATTATTTTATCAGTTTTCACTTTAGTAGACCCAAGGTTCGAGAACAATACCTTGAGAGATAAAGAAACCTTTCGGGCCTAAAAAGATAATATCGTCCGGTTCATGTAGAACAACAATTTTTCAGTCAAGTAACAGTTCCTCTGCATTATGGCGACGAACAGACATACATACGTATGTACAAATACATATACATTTTTCATTTCCATATTTTTGGCCTATGACCGCTTTTTTAGAAAGTTAAATATTTCGGTACCGAGTATCGAAAGTATTGGATACTTTTGAAATCGGTACCGAGTATCGATCAATACTTAAAAGTATCGACTCAGCACATCACTAAAAATTTAGCTTAAACGCCTTGGCCTGTGGATGTGGAATAACTTCTTATTTTTTCAAAAAAACGTTGTCACCTGATAAAAAAATTAAAGTGTGTTTGCATTGTTCAACTTTGCGTTCAACATTTGCGTTCAACTCAGCGCAGGGTTGCACGAAAAAAAGTTGAATGGCTAAAAATATCAAAATATGAAAAAATATCAAAATATTCGCCATAAAAAGGTGTTTGCATTGTTCAACTTTGCATTCAACTTTTGGTTGAATGGCCTTTCAACTAATCGCTTTCAACAAAGTTGGTCGCCAGCCAACATTTAGCCATTCAACTTTTTTTTCGTGCAACCCTGCGTTGAGTTGAACGCAAAGTTGAATAATGCAAAAACTGCTATAAATTCAATTTATTTTTAAGTAACAGTTGGGGGACGCAAAATCGGAATAGGTGGCAACCTTACTCAAAAAAAATTCAATTTTTTGTTTATACTATGCACTTTCGTTTGGGATCTCAATTTTTCATCCAACAAACAGCGAAGATCTTATAGTTATTAAACAGGTGGCAACCCTACTCAGAAAAATAATGCATTACTTCATATCTATAGACTAAGGGCCAGTTTCTGAGTGCCAGTTTAAACTTAGATTAAGTAAACTGAGTTTAAATTGAACAGCTGGCTAACGTTTGATTGGCTGATCTTAGTTTAAAACAGCCAAATCGGGCGTTTAAACTTAGTTTAAACCATGGTTGTGCACTGAAAAACTGGCCCTAAGTATTTTAATTTCATAGTGATGGTGCAGAACTGGCGCCTAGACTTCAATATATAACTAGTAATTTTCTTAACAGGTGGCAACCCTATTAAAAAAATAAGACATTAGTGCTTTTCTAGAGGCCAATCCCTTTCATTTGACGGATCTTGTAGTTTTTTAGATAGGTGGCAGCCCTATTAAAATTCTAAATAGAAAAGGTCACTCTCCTATCCATACAGAGTATATTAAAGAAAATCTCGTCAAAATCCGTTCATTACTTTTCGAGATTACCGCGTACAAAGAATCTCGACTTTCCTTTATACTATGTATAGATGCGTGTATATATTCCGTACCACTGATTATTCAGATATGTATGTGTGTATGCAGTGAAGTTAAAAATTGTGTTTAGTTCCCAAATAACTGTATTTAGAATACAGTAATCGGTTGAAGTAAAAGTTTGTGATGCGAAAGGTATGAAGCCTTCGGCATAGCCAAAGACAGCACTGTCCTTACTTGTTCTGATTGGTGCCTTAGTTCAAAAAATTGGAACTGGGAGCATGTTCGTTTAACTAAATTGAATACCTATTTATTAGAAAAATTTATTATATTTTCAAGTTCTTAAATTTACTTTCCACATACCTGGTATAGGCCCACATACTCTCGGTATTATTTCTAAAATAGCCGAACACGAGGGATCTTCGAAACATAGCTGTCGCGCTAAAATACAGTTCAGTATTGCCGACGCAACTTTTATGTTAGAACCTGTAAGTAAAAGGAAAATTGTATGTCATTAGTCGCTGAGTTTTAATAAAATTATGTACGTGAATTTCAAATATTTAAGTAGGTACTTTTTTAATCGATTGCAAACTATGAGGAAGTTAATTATTCGCCGTGTATACAAGTTAGTTGGCCTTCAAATTTAGATGAAATTTTCCAGGTTGAGGAACACGCCATTATATCTATTGAGTAGTTGAACTTATTTAGGTCCAGTTTTCAGTTCAAGTTTAAACTTAGATCACGTAAACTGCGTTTATCTTGAAAAGCTGGCTCTACCAACTTTAATGATATAATATGTAGTAATAGGTAAAAAGGCATGAGGGTAAATAGGCGCCTGTGATGCACAAAATTAAGTATAAATGTGACAACACTATAACTAAAACGTAATATGATAAACAACTAATTTTCAATTTAATAAATGATGCCGAGAACTAATTTAATAAAAAAATTTAATTAAAAATTAAAATTTTTTATATTATACAATAGATTAGTAAATTTTTTATTTCAAACACCCTGTTAGCAAAGCTTCAAACCTTGAACGTTGCCACCACGATCACTTGCGTAGTCAACTTCGACAGCAGCAGCGAAGCTTATGGGTTCACCACATTGGCGATCAAAATCGACAGTTTTGCTCGAATGCCCCCTGTTTGGCCGTGGGACCGCTCGTTTTCCTCATTCAAGAGTCAGCGGCAAAAATTTTTGTTATTGACTGCCAGTCAGCGGCCATATTAAGTTTTAACTGATAGTATGTACCAAATAGAGTCCGTCAAGCGAAATATTCGCAGCCTACACACATGTGTTACATAATGTGGGACATAATTAGCCCAGAGTACTGTTGCGTGACAGAAAAATGGAATATATTATTAAAATGAAATAAAATCATATATAATAGCTAGTGCGATATTAAAAATGGCACATCCGACATTTCCTTCATATTTCCTTGATGAATTTCGCAGTTTGAATGATTGATTGATCTCATATATGACTGATAGTTTGACTGCTACAATGCGTTTGCCAAAACACATAAATTCTTGACTTCAAACCAAGGCACATTAAACAGGTAGTATCAGTAGAGCAAAAACAACATTTGCGTGTATTTTGTTGTTGCTTCTGGTATCGAAAGTGTCAAAAACTGTTCTGAATTTTTTCTTCTAAATCAAAGCGTGCCATGTGAAATACAAAAAATTATAAAAAATAAAAAATTGAAATTGGAAAAAATAAAAATTGTTGCAACTTTCTTTGCTAGTAAATTTGTTTGCTTCTCGAAGCATTGATCCATCCTTTACAAGGGCCAGTAATCAACGGTTGTGCTGCTGAGTTGGGCGAACGTTCCAAAAGCTGCTATTCAATCGCTTGTTTTGTATGGAAAAAGGGGTCACATGCAAATGGATTTTAACAATTCAGAATTTTTGTGAGAAAAAATTAAAAATATTTGACATTTTTGAGACCAAATAATTTGAAAATAAATCAAATCAGCTGCTCTACTGATACTACCTGTTCAATGTAGCTTGCTTCAAACCTTGATCGACAATGTGTGTCACCCTCTATTAGTGATAGTTGACGTAATCAGCTGTTCACTATTTACTTTTATTCATTGATAAAAGTGGTTTTTACATAAAAGTTTGTCTTAAAATTTCTTCATTTAAAGAATGGAACTAGATCCGGATATTGTAAAAGAATTTGAAAATCTTGATGTGTCCACGCAGAAACCAAGTGAAGAAGAGTTGCGCAGCTTTGATGCGGATGCGCCACTCAAGCCCACTGCACAATTACAACATCACACTTATTCAACGATACCGAAATTTTTTCATGCGCCCCCACCACCAAACAATACCTTGCGGCAAAATCTGCGCAAAGAGGCGCACTCACTATTCCTGCAGAAGCGTTCTCAAGAATTGCTAGACAACGATGAGCTAAGCGCCTTGTGGACGCTACTGGAGAAGCATTGCACGCAGGTTACGCCGTTGGGGCAACAACTTATCGACTACGATGATTACCTAAAGCTGCTGGAAGCTGTTAGTGTAAAATGTCGCAAATATCTGACGGCGCGTCTATATGCCAAATTGTTGTGCCATTCCATGTACCCTGGTGAGTGAAGTCGTTTTGTGCATAAATTTAAATTAAATTAACGTTTGCAGGCAAAGTAGAAATCGCTTCCATCTTCAATTATACAATGCGTAAAGTGTGGCTGACGCAAGGGCGCATCGGTTTATCATTTTACGATGAAATAGGTCAAGGGTACCTGCGCGAAATCGATATGGAAAATTACATCATTGACATCATACCAACGCTAGCGCAGATTAGCAGTTGCGTTCAGCCTTCCTTCCAAAGTTTCTATGTTTGTACAGTCGTGAAAAAGTTTTTCTTTTTTCTTGATCCGCTGCATACGGGACGCATACGCATACGTGACATACTGGCTTCAGGTCTGCTAACCGAATTGCTCGAATTGCGCGATGAGGAGGCACCTAAAGAGTCACAAGAGCTCAATTGGTTCTCAATGCCTTCGGTGCTTACTGTGTATGGTAACTATTTAAATTTGGATAAAGATCATAATGGCATGCTGAGCAAACAAGAATTGGCCGGTTATGGTTCGGGCACATTGACGTCGGTCTTCCTTGATCGCGTATTCGATGAGTGCCGCACTTTCGATGGGGAAATGGATTACAAGACATTTTTAGATTTTGTTCTAGCTTTGGATAATCGACATGAGCCACAGTCGCTGCACTACCTCTTCCGAATACTGGATGTGCAACACAAAGGCTATTTAACAGCACAAACATTGCATTATTTCTTCAAAGGCATACAAGAGCAAATAAATGCCGTTAATGCAGAAGCAGTCACTTTTGAAGATCTGAAGGACGAAATTTTCGACATGGTCAAGTCGAAGGACCCTTTTAAAATTACACTGCAGGATTTAATCAATTGGTATGTACCAACATTGCAGGCTTGAGTGCTACTTGTTTAAACATTAAATTCCAACTGCGCTATTGTTTGCACAGGCACAGACAGCGCAGTAGTTCTATGTACTAATTAAACTTTAATATTCCTTTATGTGCACATTCACCCGCATTTTCATTGTCATTGCAGTGGACAAGCAGAAACTGTTGTCTCCATCTTAATAGAATTTCACAAATTCTGGGCATACGAGAATCGTGAGGACGGTTCCCATAATGTTTAATTTTGGCGCATGAAAATTGAAACTTAATTGAAAGCGAACGATAAGCAAGGAACGCGACAATTGTGGGCTATATATGAAGCACAGCAACAACCAGCTGTGGCAAAGGGTGTGCCGACTGCTGAGACTTTGAGCGCTTAACTCTGCTGCCATTTTAATGCTATTATGCCATAAGTACACAAAAGGGTGAAGATTGTTAAAAATTCGACATTTAAATTTAAGTGCTTTAGTATACGATAACAATAACAAAAAAACATAACATTCCAGAGCAGCGATAAGGAGTAATTACGTGTAAGTGTAGTTTGTTGATATAGCAGATGCGACAGCGATTACGTCAAGTCCACCTGTGGGTGTGACGCTTAGTAGATGTACAGCGATTGATAAGAAATACATAATGGCTTTGAAATTAGATTTTGAAGATATGTACAATCAAATTTTAGCATTGCCTTCGTGCTAAACACAAACAATTCATTGGTTCTTGTTAAGGCTACTATTTAAAACGTATCAAAATGTTGCCATTTACTGAGTTGCTTTTTATTTTCGAGTACTAATTAAATTTTGTAGCGTTTTCTTTTCTGAAAGTAATGTTGCATTTATTCTGCCCTGCGCCAGGGCTGTAAAGTTTTCGTGTTCTTTTCTCAGTGTCTTCGCATGCATATTGCGTGCTCTTTCTTTAAAATGTGGCACTCTGATGATGTTGCCATATATGTAAGAAGGTGAATTTTTTTTCGGGAAAAGAAAACGCCATTAGCATAAATAATTTTTTTAATGAACTTCATTTGTGTACTTAAGTTAAACAATTAAGATAAGTTATGCTATTAAGCTATACGACTTAAATATATGTATTAAACCTTTAGTGCAAATTTTAAAGTAATGCTAATTAAATTTAAATGTATAAAATTAAGAGTTAATAAAGTTGTGTTTACCGTTTTAAAATTACTTTAGATATAGTAAACAATTGAGTTTCTCCTAGTATGATATACTATACAATTATTGCATTTACATTTCTATTTAAATTAGCAGTCGGAACTTGAAAATTCATTTCCAAGTTTGTAAAAATGAATATTCAAAACTGTTCTGCTAAAATAAAAATCACAAAAAAAAAACAGTAATTACTCGTAACTGGGACTTAGGGTCTGCAAATATACCTCCAAAATGAAAATCAGCGTGGAATTCCGCTTGGTATTTTATCGAAATTGATTTTAATTTTTATATCGTTTATATACAGTGTCGGATAAAAGTATTGGCACAGAAAATTTTTCGCAATATCTGAAAAGTTTTTTATTCTAATTTATTGTCGATAATTTTTTTATAAATATATAGTTCGTCCTACACCAAAAAACATAAAAACTAAATCTCTAAATTTTGAGCAAAACTCAGGAAAATTCAATAAATTTGCATACTTATTTGCAACTTTCTATTCAGATTTTTTATAAAAATTCTAAGTATGCAGTTTTATAGCTCAACTAATTTTAGTATAACAAAGTGCAAGCTTGAAGGTGCTAAAAAATCGCATTGATTTTTGGCAATTTTTTTCAGTTAGGTTCTTCCGTACAATTATTTTTTGTATGGAGAAAATGAGCAACACCTTCTACTAAAAAAATGTCCAAAAATCAACGCAATTTTTTAGATACTTCAAACTTGCACTTTGTTATACTAAAATTTGTTGGGCTATAAAACTACATACTTAGAATTTCTCTAAAAAATCTGAATAAGAAGTTGAAAATTAGTATGCAAATTTATTGAATTTTCCTGAGTTTTGTACAAAGTTTAGAGATTTTGTTTTTATGTTTTTTTGGTGAAGTACGAACTATATTTTTATTAAAAATATTGATAATAAATTAGAATAAAAATCTTTGCATATATTGCGAAAAATTTTCTGTGCCAATACTTTTGTCTGGCACTGTATATAGTTGTTGTGTCAGCTTAATAAACCCGGCCTAAATCAGTGATGCTTTCCATTTCCAGACAACCGGTGAGGTACGAGCATGATTTTTAATTTCGACCAAACTCAAATACATTGTTTGTTGGTCCAAATAATGAGACACGTATTTTTTCTTTTGGCTCGGACAAATTTTTCGGCCGAATTAAACGCGATTTTGTTTTTCAGGCAAAAATCGATTATTCGAATTGACAGTTAGAATGTTTTTTTAAAATGCCCATAACTTTGTCAAAATTTAATAAATAGACAATAAACAAAAAGGGCAAATTTTTTTTTAAATTGAATTTCTCAAAAAGTGTATTTTTTTTTTCTCTCAAACTTTTTTACCAGAAAGAGACACTTTGAACTACAATCAACCCAAATGCCTAATAGCGAAGATTTTTTTTTCTGAGTTATGATTTTTTATAGAAAATATACGTTTTTGTGGTACATACTACAACATATGTATGTAATATATCAGCAAAAAGTACAGCCGTGATCATTTTTTGTGTATCAAATAGATATTACAAAATCACACTTTCCCGCTTTTTTATAATCGAAACTGTATGGTGGAAAGTGTGTTCTAATATCTATTTGATACACAAAAAATGATCACGGCTGTACTTTTTGCTGATATATTACATACATATGTTCCATTTAGGAAAATTTCCTTGTTTTATTATAGGTTTCGAGATTTGATATCGGACGATTACTGACGACTGTCGACCACTCATATAATTCGCCGACCACCGTTTGAGTGTCGGTGAGAGAGAGGAGGCGTCAATGTATTCTAGTTGCTTGGAACCGCAGACGGTGTCAAACGCCTTTGACAAGTCCAACGCTACTAGGACTGTTCTCTCACAGGGGCGGTTGCGGTTTAGGCCACGAGGTATTTGGGAGTTTATGGCGTTAAGTGCTGTTGTTGTGCTGTGCATTTTACCGAAACCATGCTGGCGTCAGGTGCTAGGTGAAGTAGGGCCTCTAGTGTCTTCCCGACCGGGGAAAGGAGCGTTATCGGGCGATAAGAGTGTCCTTTGTTGGCGGGTCTCTCCTGTTTCAGTAGTGCGACAACTCTCCCTGATTTCAACTCATCAGAAATGATGAGAGTGCCAATTGACAGGTTGAGTACCTCCGTTAGGTATGCTACTTCTGCGTGCCTCAAATGTTTCAGCATCTCATCTATCGGTAGGCTCGGGAATGCAGCAGTTTCGACGGAGTCGCAGAATTGGTAGATGAGTTGGTTTGAGTTGTTGAGAGGATATGTGAAGAGGTGCTTATGTACATAGATAGATATATATTTAAAAAGGGTTATGCACAGCGACCCAGTGATTCCATTTTACCTTCCAGTCATCAACATATTATTTATTCCTTTGGTAAAGGAGTCAATGGGCTCCCTCTATGGACACACTGAGACATTGCTATTCATTCGTCGCCTCGATATGGCCTCATATTGTAGGAGCAGATGCAATGGTGTCTTTTTAGGCGAGTCGCTGCAACGACAGAATTCTTAGCCCGAAGTGTCCAGTGAGAATGCCTGTAATGATTGTACCTCCCCAGTGAGATTTGGCTTGACGAAGCCCTATTGTACTATGTTGTGTTATTCTCTCTTTTATTGTTCCATTCCTAAACTCTTCCTTATTTGTGTTTAGACCTACTGAAAAAAAATTCCGGAAGCTGGGACCGCCGCAATTCTTGCTGAGCTGTTCAATGCATCATTCCCCTGTTTTCCCTTGTAACCAGGTACCTACAGTAGCGCGATATTATTGTGTGCAGCGTTTCAAATACACTCAAGGGCTAAGGATGATTTAACCTCGAAAGATATTAGTGCTATAACTGCCACCTGATCAACTGTAATGATTCGAATTTTCTCTGTATGGTAATCTGTACGTACATAAGTTATTCTCTGGACACCGATTTATGGCGTTGATCTCCGATTGGAAGCTTGGGAATTTGCACACGAGCACAGATAGCTTCATTCTGTTACCNTGCATGGCGCTGCAGCCAAAATGTATAGAAACCCCGTGTGGTTGGTCTGCTTTGGCCCTATGTTTAAGTTATACGAATTTAGTTTTCAGATGTCTAAACGAATGATGGGGTTAAGTTTGTCTGACGCCCTCATGCATGATCATGCGATCTTGTATCCAGGGCTCGGAAAAATTCATATATGAACGTTCGCGAAAATACATGAATATTTTTTATTTGATTATCGTTTTAAAATGTTCGTATTTAAAAACAATACTTTCATACCACGTGGTGTTGAATCAAACTGAACTTTTGAATGCACATTTACATGTCTGGCTGTAGCTGAGTGCACGAAGATGCTTGCCACAATTTGCTAATTTCCAGAGCGTCGGGCTTCAAATCCCATTACAGGCAGCATGGAATTTAAATTTTTTGTTTAACTTAATTATGAAAAAGCATCCGTTAAGTGCAAATCGCTTCATTTTAATATTGGCGTATTTTAATTGAATAATTCTATACTAAATACTAAAAGTTGTATACTTTAATTTATTACGAGTTGGGTTGGTGCTCTTTCATATGCGATTTTTTTTTTTAAATGTAGCACGTTTTGCATAAGCAATAGTTGATGATTAATATAAGTATGTACCTAAATACGTTAAAATGACATGCACAGAGTTTTACAATTATAGCAAAAGCCAGAAGTTTTGAAACAAGCTCACAGCAACGAAACAAATGACTGATATTTTAATGTTACCTTGTATTTATTTTTTTTTTTTTCGTGAAACCTAGATTACTTATAAGTACCGTGCCGTACAAAATTATTGGCTCGGAGACTCTTTCATCAGATCACAATTTCTAATCAGATCTTTTAGAAAAATTTTGAAAATGTAGCTTTTGAGCCAATTAGTAAACTGCAAGTCTGAAGTTATCAGAAAATTTCGTTGATTTTTTGCAATTATTTATTTTATTTAGTTTGTATGGAAGAAACTATCAGTAAATACCAATACCAAAAATCAACTAAATTTGTATGGCCTGCAAAACTTCATTTTCAAAATTTGTATAAAAAAGTCTGAATAGAAAGTTGCGAATTTGTATGCAAATTTGTTAAATTTTCCCGAGTTTTGCACAAAATTTAGAAATTTTATTTTTATGTTTTCCGATGTATTTGGTATAAACTGTATTTTTATAAGGAACAAAAAACGTACATGCATTGTGAAAAATTCTCTGTGCTTTAGTTGTGATAAATTATTTTGTTTTGCTGGTATAAGTTGTAATGATCTCATGATCCCAAGTTTTTATGTTTTTGTTTTTGTTTGTCAAAATAAAATTTTACTACGTACGTAATTTTTGTCGAAACGAAAGGGAAGGGAGCGAGAGGCCTTTCTCACCCTTAAGTGTCCCAGGTTGGCAACAGAGATATCTGGCAGCCCTACATATATGCCTTCCCAAATGCCTTCGATGATGTACCACTGCATCGTGCTGTCCATCCGTAATTGAGTTGCTACAGGGAGCCTTTACGGAGAGCTATTTTTTAATTACTTTTCAAAAAGAGAAGGGCAAGCGGGAGCTGAAATTCTAGAATAAGCTTGGCTGTCTGTACTCTTCACATATTGGAAAATGCGTGCGTATGTTTGAGACCTATATATAAGCCCTCTGGCTCAGCGGAAGACGTATGTGCATGGTGACAGGTAACAAGACCAACGGAAATAAGGCCACCTTTTCAAAAGCGAAATAAAGTCAACAAAAATTTGGAAATAAAGTAAATGATGATATTTCCTCACTCAAGTGGAAATAGCGTCAACAATACTTAACGTATGCCGATTCAAAGAAAAAGATATTGTTCTTGCATATTACATGAGATATGGATGTTGTTACAATAAGCATTGCCAACTCCTCAGTGTGCTATTAATCAACTCATAATCATGAACCACCACCAATTGATTTTATTATAAAATTTAAAATTAAGAATATAGTAAAAACGGCAAGCGAAAATCCAAACGCAAAAAGAGCTGAAATACGGGAAATATTTGAAGAAAGAATATAGAAATGATCACGAACTTACAAAACATATTTCGTGTCCAAAAATAAAGGGAACACTATTAAATTGATTGGATTGCCGCCATGACCAAAAACCTGGAGAAACATTGAAAGAATTGTGTTTTTAAATTTCCCTCGATTTGCAATTTTGAACGAGCTTGGAATGTCTAAGGTGAAAAGAAACCAACCTTTTTATAAGGAAACAATTATAGAAAAGGAATTTACTGTATTCAAGTCGCCATCAATTGGGATCCGCTCCAGTTGAATCGGTATACCGTCGGTTTCCTAGGGAATATGTCTCGATTTGGAGTGTAAGGGATTTCACACTGTGGTAGTTGCACGATCAGAGATGGTAGCTACGTCTATAACATGGTACTCACATCTGGGCGCTTAGTTCAGAGCAGGCGCGAAAGTGGTTATCTAAGACAGCAATTGCACTTGACTGATACGAGACCTGAAAAACCGAAAAGGTAGTCTGTGAGGGGTCGGGAACTGCTGATTGGATTTTACACAGGCAGATGGAGAGCGATCAGGTTTTAAAAGAGGTGCCCTTATTTTTCGTGGGAGCTCCAAGATGCTCGTGGTACCGACGAATAGCGCGGACTGTGCTTTACAAATGACCACTGAAGCAGTCCGCGTAACGCGTGGTCTTTTCGCTACATAGGACCAGAGCAGGTCTTATGATGGTTTCATTCGTTATAAGAGTTACACCTTGACGCAGTGGTCTGTTGGTGTCTTCTTTGGCAAACGTAGCAAACATAGTATGCTGGTATAAACAGGATTAGATCGCTGAAATAACAGTGCTTAGTCCAGATAAGCCAGGGTCATTTTGATGCGTCGAAGCTAAATTCTTGGGGTCACTACTTTCTAACGATTTTATTTATTTTTGGGTCTGTACATAGTTACTTATGTATATATTCGCCCATTCTATCTTTTTTTTTATCGAATTTTGCCCAACCATGCTTGCGAGCCTTTGGGGATATACCATTTTTCAAAAACTTTAATAAAACATTCATTTGCATGCCATTATTTTTACATACACCAACACTCATAAATTTGTATGTACGAATATAGTATGTGTACAAACCAAAGGAAGAAAAGGTGCACAAATCAACTGTCCGCGTTCCGATGACCACTGCCTACTACATACTCCTCCATAACTGTTTGCCTTTCATTTCGTTTCGGTATGCGGCCGCACATTTGACATCCAATTCATTTTCTTCTTCACCGCTTACATGGTCACATCAGCCAGTTGAACAACTGGCTGCCTTACTGCTTGAATGGTTGGCTCGTCTGCACTGTTGTCGGTTGACATTTGTCCACCAAGTACAAGCAACCGCAGTCGAGTCTAATCTGCTGCCATTTTTCGCGAATTGCAGTGGATATACATAAATAAATGTACCTACATACTTACACACACACACAAATCCCTTGGATGTTTTTCTGCTTAAACTTCCATTTGCAGCGGATAATGAAAATCCACCATATGCACTACCAATTCACACTCCGACTAAGCCCCGCGGAAGCACAGTCAAAGTTTGAACCCTCAAGGATTTCCGTAGTTGCATAAAATGTTTCAAACTGAAACACACATACACACACACACACACATAAAAAAGCGGAAATTTATTCGTAACAAACAAATTGCGACTTTGCAGTTCACTTTTCAAAATTTTCCCCATATCTATCTCTGCTCCCTCTTTGCCACACATACGGCCCAACTAACACGCCAGCGTTGTAGCTCTCCAGTCGCTTTGCATTTTTGGGGCTCTCATTATCGAAATGACCATTGCTGTTGCTTACTAGTAGCTAAATATGAGGAGTGTACGAGCGTAAGAGAAGCGAACGAGGCAAAAGTTTGGCACATTGCGCTGCAACTTTATTGCCAGCCGACGCGAAGACCAATGCATTTTTTACCAAAAAGCACTTTGGGGATTTGCGCTAGAGATGAGCACAAGTCTGTTGAAGGCACGCGATCTACAGTGTAAATATTTCTGTCTAACTCGTTATTGGATAGATGAATACTCGTGACGCCCCCTAAAATATGTGTGAAGATGTTACTAGACCAAACGAGTCCTGAACATAGTTGGGAATATTTAATTGGAACCAGATTCTGATAGCTTCTCGGTTTGTTGGAAAACTGTTTAAGCTATTTTTGCAGCTAACAAAGGAAACCCGCACCCTGCTAAGGTAATGAAAGCCTTCTAAGGTACTCAGAAGGATGCGTCCTTAAAACGAGGAAAAAATAGGGGTGAGCTCATGATTAGAGCATGAATTCCAGCGTAATTTAGGGGATTAGGTAAGTATACAAGATAGTAGTATCTGAGCGCGTTTACTGTATCTGTGTAAGCGCCACTGCTAACACTATACCTCGAAATGTATGCTGTGTGTGTCATTAAATTTATGAAATTTTTGCACATGCACTTCTCAACTGCCATGTAATAAAACTCTTTTAAGCTACAATTTGACGGCAGTTCAAAGTACGCTCGGCCTAATCTGATGCATCCTCCGAACAATACTTCCGGAGCATTTTGCGGACTCTGCATGATTGTAAGGTAGTTTACTATTAGTCACAGTCCCTATCCACCTTCTTTGATCAAATAAATATATATATTTTTTTATATACATACATAAAGACATACATACAAACATACTGGTCTCCCATCTCATTGAGTTATTCAGTATCAGAATGCTAAAGCGATTTGGACATTGTTCCGTCCGCTGTTCTAGCAATCGATGTATTCAAGCTCAACTAACAAAAGGTCCAAAAAACGGACCCTGGAGCGATGGGTAATGAGGAGTTAGCTATAAGGGAAGAAGTTAAGAGGCGGTTAGTGTCGTGTGCTGTACCTTCATAATCCAGACATTGGCGTCGTATTTGGTTAGTCAGGAGCTTAATATGCTATAGCATAAAAACCTTAATTGCGCCAGGGTTACGTGGGTCTCTTGAGACATCTGAAGCTTTTCGTCTGCAATGGGTGTTGGTTGAGCTCCGATAACGTCATTCATCAGACGTGTGCCAGTAAAGTTAGTGTTTGTCTTTCCTTGAAAGTCGGTTATACCCTTTCAGCATAGCATCATGTTCCGTGTTTGTACGGTGTAAGCCTGAATCCATTACGTCGGTTCGTATTTTGACGTGCAAGAGCTCCGGCGCGGCTTAAACTCAAAAAGTACTGCGACGTCTAATTCTCTTCAAGGCTCGAATGTGTAAACGCTAGTTGTCCGCAGTCACATTTTGTCCACGATCGAAATATTCATCCAGTTTCTGACGGTGGCTTCCACGGATGCTTGCCCTCAGATTTTTAAAATGCTCAGATCTCTCAATGCTGGTTATGACCTGGCCCCCTGAGGAAAATAACCTAGCAAAAACTTTGGATCTTTGGTAAGTGCTTCGATTTTTGTATCGATGGAGTAACGAAACGAAATTTTACACTTAATCGCTTACCTCCAATGATAAGCCCAGGTTAAAGTTATGCATTCTGTAAACTTGATGGTAAGTGGTGAATCTCGAAGAGTGCTTACCCAATCTAGCATTATTTTAACCTGAGCCCGTCATTGGAGGAGTTTTATCAAGGACCTGTGTTATTGTAGGAACACTATGAAAGCTTTAAAGGTCTTTCGTTCAATGTGAGACTTCCATAAAAGTTTACAATTCAGAATTATACCTAAATTGTTTAATTCAGTAGAAACCTGAATAGTGACTCGTTTAAATGTAGGGGAGAGAAGGCCGCCCAACCTTCTTCTTCTAGTGGAAGTGCCATTGTCGAACACCAATATCAGGCTGACCACTCAGCTTATGAGATCAGCGAAACTCCCTCTGAAGGATTAGAGATGTAGAAGTTAAACAGTAAAACCTGCTTGATTCTTTTTGGCTTCGCTTCGCTTAAAATTCGCTATGAGGGTGTCATGGATTCTCGATAGTATGCAATAAGCCTCTCTAAGTGAGCCTCTTACCAGCACACTTAGCATACCGAACCTCATCTATATAATCTACATTAGCTTTGCTAAAAAGCCAAAAGGGGTCAATTCTGGCTAAGCTAGTTGCAATTCTTTTATAGATAAGCTAATTGAAAGACAGTAGGCTGGGTAGCTTGAATGGTTTTGTTTACTCCGGCACGAAAGTATAACAAAAAAGCTCCCTCCCTACTTTAATGTTTAAAACCACTTCTAAAGTAACGGGTGGGACATTTAAACTCGTTTTTGCTCAAACTTTTAGAAAGTTCTCTTTAACTATTGATTTGACAAATGTCAAACGGTTAACACTTTAAGTTAGATATCAGTTTATTATGAAACTGATAAAATATAAAATTTAATTACATATATAAATTACACAGAAATATAATATTTTACAAGCGTGGCGGGTGGGATAACGATGACACCCGCTTCTCTGAGTTTTTGGATTCTTTACCCAATTTTAGACAGACTATAAATATTTCGTTCGCAGCGGCTTTCTCGAATGTAGTTAGTATAATGTTAAATAGCATTTTATGTTTTAATGGCATTTTTATATTTTAAAATAAAAAATAAAACTTATTTTGGCTTGTGACTGGTGGGACAACATTTTGTGATGGGTGAGACGGCTTGATGTGAACATTTATTATATGTACATTTGAACAATGTGAAACTCTTTTTAAAAAATTTATTTAATTTTCTTTCAATTTTTATTTGTAAATAAATTTAATTTTTTTTTGTAAATAATTTATGTTTTTTTATAATTTGTAGATTTTGTTGTTATATAACAATTTTTTTTATTTCATAAATTTTTTAATTTATTTTTTTATTTTTTCTTCAATTTTTCTTTTTTTCAATTGAATTTTCTTTTAATGTAATAATAATGAAAGGAAAAATAGATATGTATCTACGCATTTATTAATTTGATTTAATTTTTAGAAACTCATTTAGTTATTTATTTTTTTAATCTAATTTGCTTTTAATTTTGAGATTTTATTGCTTTAAATAGAAAGGTGTTTTTTTTAAATTAAATTTTTTTGGAAATTGTTTTGCTTTCCTTTTTTAAGTGATTTTCTTTTTTCTTTTTCATTGTTCTATAAATAATTTATTTTATTTCTAACCGACTTCACAAAAAGGAGAAGGTGAT